>NC_057808.1:506160525-506168014 GCF_018294505.1 Triticum aestivum
GGGGGTTTGGATGAACAGTTCCCGGTGGGGGTGGATGAACAGGACCCCGATCGTTCGAGCCAGTTGGGGCTGGATGAACAGGACCCCGTGGAGGGCAGGATGAACAGGACCACCCGTGGAGGGCAGGATGAACAGTAGACAGTGGAGGGTAGGATGAACAGTAGCCCGTGGAGGGGTGGTTGAACAGGAGCCCGTGGAGAGGGCTGGTTGAACAGTAGCCGGTGGAGTAGCGCGTGGTGGAGGCTGGATGAACAGGAGCCCGTGGATGAACAGTCGCAGGTGGAGGCTGGAGGAGGTCGACGGTGGATGAACAGTAGCCCGTGGAGGCTGGAGGGGGTCGACGGTGGAGATGAACAGTATCCCGTGGAGTCCCGTTTTGCGGTACGCCACACCCCTCCCGGTGAACAGGACCCCCTTTTCGACCGTAGCGCTCCAACACAAGTCCGTTTCCTCCATTTTGCGGTAGGCCACACCCCTCCCGATCAACAGGACCCCCGTTTCGACCGTAGGAGGTCCGTTTCCTCCGTTTTGCGGTACGCCAGACCCCTCTCGATGAACAGGATCCCGTTTCGAACGTGGCCGGTCGAACACAAGGCCGTTTCCTCCGTTCCGCGGTACGCCAGGCCTCGTTTCCATCGGCTGTTCCGTCCAAGCCCTCCCGATGAACACAACGACGTATTCCGTTCCGAGCCAGCCGGTTGGCTCCCCATGAACACGACGACGACGCTGTTTCTCCATTCCGACCCAGCCATGTACACGATCCATGGCCCTACGTACCCGCGAGTAGGCGTTCGAGACCCCGCCCGTATGTACGTATGTGGCCGTATTTACTTTCTTGCACCCTGGCCGCCGTACGTACGTGTACATGCTACGTGCGCGCCTCTACATCGACCAGTATGTACGTACACGTTTGCGACCAGAATGAGAACGCTACATACGCTTCGACCAGGTGGGTCCCGACTGTCAGGCACTTCCTCGCGTGTGAAGATGTAGCTGGTGGGTCCCAGCAGTGAGGGGGGAACATTTTTTTTGCGAAATACGGTGGCCCGTCCGGTGGGTCCCCGCTGTCAGGTGGAGGAATAATTATTTTGCGCGTAATAAGGAGGCACTTCCTTGCTGCGGCCGTGGACCCAGCTGTCAGCCTCTCCACGTACAGTACTCTTCCGATGGAAGCCGTTCCTTGACCACGTTGACCACGCCGCGATGAGAGCACCAGGGCGGTGGACGACGGCGAGGCCTAGGAAGGGGACGACGCGGAGCCGGGGAAGACGTGCAGTGGAAGCCCACGCGGAGAGGAGTACGAGGGTTCACTGGTTCGGCTGCGGTGTGAGGCTGCCATTGCCGCAGAATAACGGGGGGTGTGGGTGAGTAGAGGGATGGCTTGGCCAGCGGTGGGAGTAGTAGGGGGCGGTGAGGCCTCCGCCGCATCACATCCGGCCACGGGAGGCAGGAGCACGAGGCACGACCGGCGCTGCTTTGGGCGGCCGGAGCAAGAAGACCAGAGGTTGAAGAAGCACTACGGCCGTTGGATGGACATTGTACGGTCACTGGAGCTAGAATCGTGCATATTGACTAAGTTGACAAAGCCCTCCGTCCCCGTCAACTTAGTAGGCCCACAAGTCAGCCTGCCACTGTACCGGGTCCCAGCTAGCAGGGGGAGTATTCATTTTTTTGTGCGTAATAAGGAGGCACTTCCTTGCGTGCGAAGATATAGCTGGTGGGTCCAAGCTGTCAGCGGCGGTAACGTTTTTTTTTTGCGAAATACAGAGGCCCATTTGGTGGGTCCCAGATGTCAGTGGAGGAATCATTATTTTGCGCGTAATAAGGAGGCATTTCCTTGCGTGCGGCCGTGGACCCAACTGTCAGCCTCTCCACGTACAGTCCACTTCAGATGCATGTCGGTCATTGACCACGTTGACCAGGCCGCGCCGAGAGCACCAGGGCGGTGGACGACGACGAGGCCTAGGAAGGGAACGACACGGAGCCAGGGAAGACTCGGCAGTTGTTTCCCACGCGGAGCGGAGTACGATTGTACGAGGGTTTACTGATTCGTCTGCCGTCGCCGGATAATAATAGCAGGTGTGGGTGAGTAGAGGGATGGCTAGGCCAGCGATGGGAGTACGATGGGGCGGTGAGGCCTGCGCGGCAGCATAGCCGGCCGCGGGGAGGAGGGAGCAGGCAGTCCCGCCGGCGCTTGTTTGAGCGGCTGAAGCAGGAAGAGCAGAGATTGAAGAAGCACGACGGCCGTTGGATGGACATCCAACAGTCACTGCTTGTGCGTCAACCTTTTTTTAGGAAAGCCTCAAATCTGTGGAAAACATCATACAACCCATCTGCCATTATTTCTAATAATTTACAGCCCATTTGCTAATTCTTAAGGTTTTTTTGGAGCCCATATTCTTTTTGTTAGCATTACAGCCCATATTGTGGCCACGGTTAAAAAATTATATGAAATTTTGCATATTTCGGTGCGGTCCGAGCTGTTTTTAATCCCGAAATTTCGAGTCACATTCAAACTGATTTTAAAAATAAATGTATATCAATATAAAATCCAACAAATTGTCCACGCATAAAAATCAATGCAATTTAAAATCTCGTGAAAAAAAGAAATTTGAAACTAATTGCCGGTTTGATGTGTTTTAAAAATGTACAACCCATTTCTCATTACTGATAGGACGTTTTCTCGGCCAGCCGAATGAAGCTCTCCTCGTCTTGAAAGATTTGCAGCCCAACAGGCCTGACAAAGCGACTTACTTGGCAAATCACAAAAAACTGGGCTGTGGCCGTGGACCCAGCTGTCAGCCTATCCATGTACTGTACTCTTCCGATGGAAGTCGGTCGTTGACCACATTGACCACGCCGCGCCGAGAGCACCAAGGTGGTGGACGATGGCGAGGCCTAGGAAGGGGACGACGCGGAGTCGGGGAAGACGCAGCAGTGGATGCCCACGCGGAGAGGAGTACGAGGGTTCACTGGTTCGGCTGCGGTGTGAGGCTGCCGTCGCCGCAGAATAACAGGGGGTGTGGGTGAGTGGAGGGATGGCCTGGCCAGTGGTGGGAGTAGTATGGCGGCGGTGAGGCCTCCGCGGCAGCACAGCCGGCCACGGGAGGCTGGAGCAGGCGGCACGACCGGCGCTGCTTTGGGCGGCTGGAGCAAGAAGACCAGAGGTTGAAGAAGCATTATGGCCGTTGGATGGACATCGTATGGTCACTGGAGCTAGAATCGTTCATATTGACTAAGTTGACAAAGCCCTCTGTACCCATCAACTTAGTAGGCCCATAAGTCAGCCACCCACCATGGTGGGTCCCAGCTAGCAGGGGGTATTCATTTTTTATGCGTCATAAGGAGGCACTTCCTTGCGTGTGAAGATATAGCTGGTGGGTCCGACCTGTCAGCGGGGGTGGGGGGGATGTTTTTTCCGCGAAATACAGAAGCCCTTCCCGTGGGTCCTAGATGTCAGGTGGATGAATCATTATTTTGCGCGTAATAAGGAGGCATTTCCTTGCGTGCGGCCGTGGACCCAGCTGTCAGCCTCTCCACGTACAGTCCACTTCCGATGGATGTCGTTCATTGACCACGTTGACCAGGCCGCGCCGAGAGCACCAGGACGGTGGACGACGGCGAGGCCTAGGAAGGGAACGACACGGAGCCAGGGAAGACTCGTCGGCCGTCCCCGGAGAATGACAGCAGGTGTGGGTGAGTAGAGGGATGGCTAGGCCAGCGATGGGAGTACGATGGGGCGGTGAGGCCTGCGCGGCAGCATAGCCGGTCGCGGGAGGAGGGAGCAGGCAGTCCCGCCGGCGCTTGTTTGAGCGGCTGGAGCAGGAAAAACAGAGATTGAAGAAGCACGACAACCGTTGGATGGACATCCAACAGTCACTGCTCTTGTGTGCATTATTTCTAATAATGTACAACCCATTTGCTAATTCTTAAGAATTTTTTTGGAGCCCATCTTCTTTTTGTTAGCATTACACCCCATATTGTGGCCACGGTTAAAAAGTATACGAATTTTTTGCATATTTCGGTGCGGTCAACTGTTTTTAATCCCAAAATATAGATTCACAATCAAACTATTTTGAAAAATAATTTATATAAATATAAAATCCAAATAATTGTCCATGCATAAAAATCAATGGAATTTAAAATCTTGTAATGAAAAAAAATTGAAACTAATTCCCGGTTTGATGTGTTTCAAAAATGTACAGCCCATTTCTGGGCAAACGGAATAAAACCCTCTTTTCCTTTTGAAAGATTTGCAACCCATTAGAGCTGATAAAGCAAGTAGGCCTCGTTTGGGTATTTCTTAAAAAAATAGAACTGGGCTAGCCATTTTTAGCAAGAAAAAAACACAACTGGGCTCATGATGTGGTAAACATAAATAAAACCCTGGCTAGACGGGCCACAGCCCCCGCATAGCCCCGTTGTTACCCCGATCCGTCGCTAAAACTAGTATAAATAACTGGCTGGGATTTGTTAGTTGTTACAATATTTCACTCTTAATTAAACGACTGGCAAGCCATTTGCCTTGCTTCAAAGAAAATATGACAGTCACAACCGAGTTGAGAAGGGCAAGAACATCTAACTCCAGCTTACAAACTGTACAAAAGCACGAGGGTTAATTGTTCATCAGGTTTACAAAAAAAACCAGGTTGAAAAGGGCAACAACATCTAACTCCAGCACTGTTTTTGGCAGTCACAGTCAAATGGATCGGTCAGGTCCATAGAATGAACATCCTGGGTCGTAAAATTTATTGGATTATGACCACAATATGTTGTAAATAGAAGCTTGACACGTTCAGAAGCTCTTTTGCCCACCTGAAACTCCTTTTTTTGCTCTTCCACATACCCATCCGTCAAAACCATGCTGCTGATAAACTTAAGCCTGATGGACAATAGTAACCTCGCATTCAGCAGGAAGAATGTGACAAATCTAGTGTTTGCACGGTTGGCTACATATCCTTCTAGCGTTATTGTCTTCAATCGAATCTCACGAGAAGTGAGAAAATCCTGATGCTTACGAATCCACCGATTGGTTATAACTTTCTTACCCCGTCCTGTTGCCTAAATAGACATGAAGATTGAAAACAGTTAAGGTCTAAAAAAAGAGTGTCGAAAGAGCAACAACTGAACGGTTAATTCTAGTACACTATATCCGGGCTTCCAATGTGTGTGAAATTATCACCTTTATATACAACTTCTCCAGACATGGAAAGCATTGCAGCAAGCCAATAATCTTGTTCAGATCAAAACTATTCATTTGGATATATAAGATCTTGACAGAATCCAGCACCATTGATAGGCCATCCATGGAGAAAACTCTTCATTGAGCATAGAACATAATATTAGTACAAAATGTGTACTCCAAGATGACATATAACTTATGCGCAGAAATTTAAAATGCAGCTTATGGTTACAAGTGTAGATGATAATGTAAAGTACCTGAAGAACTGTGGAGCCAAACACCATATTGAAATGAGCACAGAGATCATGTATTACACCCAAGGTCTCCAGTTTAGGTGCAGAGAGGACGGTTATTTGCAACGGTGAATAACTAGAATCAATGATCAACCTTTGAAGTGAAGGGGCATCTTGGATGATGAGCTACCTTCCGTGAAAACAAATTCCAATTCTTACAAGGTTAGGCGACTTTATTTGGAGACAACCGATTCTAACTGTGAAAACAAGCACCAAGCACTCCAGGGCAGGGCAACTGGAGTGGATGATGTTGTGCAATGAGGCCTCCGATATACGAACCCGCACAAGTGAAAGTTTCTTCAGAAATGGGAGTCGAAGGTTTAGTACCAGATTGTCTGGTAGGTCGCATAGCGCAAAGGTGGCGGTGTGGAGAGAGGAGGAAAACCGCGAGATGGACATCGGTGCTGAGGGCACAGGTAGATGGCGTTCGGTATCTGGTAGGTGATTTCCAGGGGAATAGTAGAACTCAACCAGCTGTAGTTCTGTGAATTCAGGGGATTTCAGCCAGGCGTCCACCTTGCAGGGCATGGTATGCTTGCTCAGGTAGCATGACGGGATGCAGAGGCTTTGAACGGAGCCCTGGTGGGAGGAGATGATGGCTCTGGGGATTTCAAAATCATTGAAGAGAGATAGCTGACGACAGTCGAGATTAAGGGGCACAGCGCGCCGTAGAGGGAGCCACCGAATTGAGAGGACTTGGGTGCGGCAGCAATCCTTGGTGGGGAGAAGCGAGATGATCTCCCCAAGGACGGTGTCCGGGAGATCGCTGATGCGGTCCACCCGAGATTCTACGGGTTCCTGGGATCCGGTGGAGGCGGGGTCACCGCTTCTCCCCGCGCTGCCGGGTGCGGGATCTACAACAGGCGTCGCCGCTGGCGGGAGCCTCATCTTCTTGGCACTAGGGTCAGCTGACTCCATTTTCCTCGAGGGCGTCGCGTCGCGCTCACGGATTTGAGCAGAGTAACGAATGACGAGCCTAGTTGTAGTGCGAGTGAAGAAGAAGGGGAGCTGGGGGTTTTTCTGTAGTAGTGAGGAAGAAGGGGAGTTGGGGTTTTCTGTAGGAGTGAGGTGAGGAATTTGGGGGTACGAGTGGAGCAAGCTGACGTGAGGTCGGTGGGAGTGAGGAGGAAGAAGAACACCCAGGTTTTTTGGGGGGTGGTGTGCTGGGTGTGGGTAGCGCCTCTCATTCAGTAAATATATGGACTTTTGAATTGATTTTACTATTCACTAGGGTGGATGGGCTGTTTTGTCTTGGGCCCAGAGAAACAATTACTACTAGTACAGTGGAGACACTCTACAGCTACCCAAAAAAACAATTACTACTAGTACAGTGGATACAATACCGCTTCTGGCTCCTCCTAGGTCATCGAAACGTCTCCCTCTACTGAATACCGTTATACTTTTGTTCATCGACATGCGGGCCATGCAGCGCGCGGGCCCAAATGCCATCCACCAAATTAGAAGGCAGTATGCAGGCGGAGAGTCACCCCGGTCGTAGCGCGGCAATAACGAGCCGTAGTATCACAAAACCCCACCTCCCCGCCGTCTAAGTTTGACGGACAAAGCAACCATCATTTCACTCTTTGCTGAATCCCCTTCTCCCTCCCCGTCTTCAAGAAAGGCAACACTCGCATCTGCCACTGTTCTTCTCTCCCAACGAAGGGAAGGTAAGCGGATCCGTGATGTTGGTATATTTTTGTTCAAAAAAAAAACTTTTGCAAAGCAGTAACCGATCCTCACTCTCTTTTTTGTTTCATTGTCATTGCGATTGTGTTTTCCTTTCAGTGGTCTCCTAGTATTCGTCAGTTTCATGATGGACCAAGGAGAACCAGGCAAAGATCTGCCGATATTGGAGAAGACGCGGGAGGCTGATCCCCACGAGACAGAGAGCTCCAAGAAGATGGAGGCAGCCACCGAGCCAACCCTAGATACGCTCACGGCCACTACTGAGATGGTCAACGCCCCGTTTGAGGTTACAGCCCCCGTGGCACTGCAGGAGCAGTTTTCCCCCTTC
>NC_057808.1:506168194-506176053 GCF_018294505.1 Triticum aestivum
GCTGCCCAAGGTGATTTTCTTCTTTGCCGATCTCAATTGTAGTTTTTCATCTAAGTATGTGGTGATGAATAATGCAAAATTTTATTAGCTTCGATGCCATGCTATACATAGTGGTTTAAATAACTGGTGTTTCTTATGCTGGAAAGTAATTCAGAATTTGTTTCTGTTTCAATTAGAGCCCTGATGCAGACAAGGATTGTGTGGTTGTACATGTCACTCGCTATGAGGCGGATGACCTGAATATACGCACTAGGAAAACAGAGTTTTTAGGCTGTTGGATCCTGGAAGCCATTTGCGCTTATACCAATGAAGAGTTATATTCCAGCCTCACTGTTGTCAGGTGTGTTGTCGAGGATGTACTGAAGCACAAGAAGTTCAAAGCTACTCCTTCGTTTGTGAGGCATACTATTCTTGTCAAGCTTACGCAGGAAGATGACGTGGCATGCCCCCACAAACAAGTTTATGAGTGGCAAGGCCACAAGGTTTTCTTCACGAAGGTTCACAGGATTGAGCTGCTGCCGGACGTCCTCAATGATGTTCATGGCAAGGTCCGTCTTTTGTCTAGCCCAAATTAGATATAGGCATGAAATACTTGCCCCAGCTAGTGTTTAATAGTAGTTTGGATTCTGTCTAATTATCCGAACCTTGCCTGTTATCGAGCCCTCTAGGGCTAGTACTCTGTTTGAATCCGTCTATGGGAACTACTGCTACTTTTGTGTGCCCGTGAATCATCGTAATTGTTGCCTAAACAGATGCGTCCTCACTAGTTTTATTATACGAGCAGTGTGTGTTTTGATGAAATAGAGTACTCGTTCGAGAACTGTGCACCGACGTATACATAAGTACTTGTAAACACTGTTGGTGCTACCCCACTTGTAAGCAGTTGTGTAAAACACGGCACATTGGCTCAGCTCGCTTCAACACTCGGCTATCGACCAGCTAACAATCAACAGTCTGCTGTCTGACATATAAGCAACTATGTATCTTGTTACAGTGGTTCATGCAGTTAACTGAGGCACAATGTAAATTCCAAACGTTCACACGCTAGTCCAGCGTTCATGTGGAACACTCACATTAAACTCGGCTTCATAAAAAACTTGAAAATCATAAGTTAAGCAATTTTATACATCTCAATGATTCATAGAACATAACAAACATATACTAGTTAATAGAAAAAGACAAAGTTGTGAGAAGGTTTACAAATCAGGAAAAAACAAGCAAGGCTTCTCTGAGCAAAGGGCCTCCCGACAGGCTTAAATTTCCTGGAGTTCACTCTGGTTTTTTCTTGTTGCCACCATCCAGGGTTAGGTTCTCTCATTCCAGAATAACCAATTATAATTGTGTTCTCAGCTGGAATGCTGAACTGAACCATGAAGTGTACTGACCAGCTGAAAGTCTTGTGCGTTCCACTAAATTTAAGCGCCGCTATTTGCAGAAATAAGCAGACCACAATGCCTCTTGTCCACGCACCTGTCCCAAAAACCTCCATGCAGCTGTGCCAGCTTGTCCTCGGTCCATGGATGAACTGGAGGAAAGTGCATTCCAGACTAGGATGCAGATGTTTTCGCTCGTCCCTGCACTGCAATCAGGAAGTAAAACGTATGAATCAGCTTCTTTTAGATTGCATTGGTCATTCTACCTAGTAACTACCAATGTAGGAATACCTGGAAGACGTGTGGTTAGACGACGGCAACGAGGGATAGCCATCTCATTTTGTGCAGTTCTTCTAAAACTGAGGTGTGTGCTTTTGATTGCGCGGATAGAAACGATACGAAGACAGACATCCCGAAACAATATGGAGACAGACATCCCTGTTTGCACAAATACGAAATACGGTTATTTAAACAGTGACAGATATTTGCAGTGGCGTATGATTAACAACAACATCTATTGTGTTATAATTGGCACTAGATTGACAGTATGAAATTGTCCTTAAGTAAGTAGCATCACATCACATCAACACTGCTACTAGATTAACATGCAGAACAATAGCATTAGTATTACTGTCATGAGAGTAGCACATGGTCAGTAAATGTGCAATCAAATTTGTGCAGTTCCACTGGGATGAAGCAATGTTAGCGGTGTGAGATTTAAGTGTAACTGCAAAAACACAATTCATGGTAAATAAAGCAAGACGGAAGCACTTCATAAAATGGTGGTGGCATTGCTTCAATTTATCGACGGCACTAGACCATTACTTATAGTGACATTAGGTGGCATTGCTTAATGCTTCATGTGATGTTACATTAACGGTAGCGATATGGGCGTAGGGACAGCAGAGGCATAAAGTGGTGAGGCAGATGTGGTTGCCGAGAGCGGCAAACACTCAGGCAGCATGTCTGCATTTGTCCCAATTTTTATCTCCTCGGCGACATTTTCCTATGTGAGCACAGGAAATCTAGACCTGCTCATTCTCATTTGCGTTGTCCCCCAACACCCGTCACTTTCTTTCCCTTTTCAACCAAGAGATAGGTCCACTTTCCCCCACCCTTCGCCATCCACCATGCTTTCTTCGTCTTTTCAACCAAGAGACCGGTTGGGTAGCCAGTATCTACTACTTTCCCCCGTTTCCTCTTAGAACCAGGTCCTAGATTCATGCTACAGCTTTCCACTTTCTTCCCTGTTTGAACCAACTCTTAGAGTCGACTGTATGAACTAGCTTTACCTCTAATAATAGTAAAAGTCTAGGTGGCTTTCTAACAGGGGACGAAAGTAGGAAAAGATCCACACGAAGCCAAGTGGGGAGCTGGGGTAGTAGAGCAAGGCAGGTTTCGAAGGAATATATACCTGAGGGTTGTCGGCATGTGGCAAAGACGGCGTCGGGAGGCCGCATCTTGGCCACAATACCGCAGGGAGGAAGAAGGGGTCGGAGGCCCTCCGGAGCCGGTGCTCTCTCGGAGAGAACGACACGGCCGCCGATCAGGACGCGCGGGCAGCCGTTGGTCTCCTCCCTCGCCGCCGACGACAGCGTGAACGATGCACCTACACCCCTGCCCCGGTCGAGGTTGTCCGACCGGATTTGTGACCAGCCGTGAGCTGAGAGAGAGTGTGGCCACCTATGTCTTGCTTAGATCTGGAGAGCATGAGAGAGTGAACGAGAGGAACCCTAGTAAAGCAAGCGCTAAGGCTCCTGCTTATATATGTAGTGGAGTGATTTTGTTGTACCAGCTTCAAAAAAATGCGCTCCTACGTGTACCCGCGAGTGGGTGTGAGGGAACTAGTGTGTGCGTGCACCGCTTCTCTTCGTGAGAGTACAATATACTATGCCCAGAGAACGTTCGCCACAAGAGTAATAGTATAAGTGCGTGACGTGTGAGCTAAAATAAAATGTGCGCGACGTCTTTTGTTTTTTAGAAGTTCTGAGGGTAGGGTGTGAAGAGCACATATGTGTGTGACGTCTACCTGCAGATAGACGGTGGGTGCGAGAGGACTCGGGAGGGTGCGTGTGCGTGAGAGAGAGAGAGGGGGCACGTATCAATGCAATGCATGTGTCCGTAAATCATTATCTGACAACGTTCGCCACAAGCCTTTTCCTGACGAACGCCGTAAGAACCGTTAGATCGGCATATGACAATGTCAGTTTTGCCATGTCATTTAACAGAACAGCCACTCCTCCTACACACAAATCTTCCACGTGAGTGTTAGCAACTGCCGTATGCTCCCTCCGTTCCAAAATGCAGTGCATATAGCTTTATTGAAAATTCAAACCTCGCAAACTTTTACCGAGTTTTCGTGTACCAAATTGCACATGTAGATTACCCTATATATATATATCATTTCATTCATCTTTGAGAGGTAACTATAAATATGGGGAGGAGTCTACAAAGAAAGACCATCGTATCACCTGCAGCAATTTCAACCATCCTTTGGTGTGGAGGAATATCATAGGAACTCTATATGATATGATTTTTATAGGATTTTTTCCTTTAGAGCCAATTGGTTCATAGGAATAGATTCATATACTCCCCATTTCAAAGGAAATAAACATGATATCATTTCTATAGCTTTAGAGCCACTTGGTTCATATGAATGGATTCCTATACTCCCATAATTTCAAAGGAAAATAAACATTAGCGTATATTCAATAGAAAAGTTCCTATGATATGAACCAAATTACATCTCTTTTCTAATCCCTCCTCATAGGAATTGAGATACATGTCATCTCTAGATTCAATAGAAAAGTTCCTATGATGTCAACCAACTGACATCTCTTTTCCAATCCCTACTCATAGGAATTGAGATACTCGATGTCATCTCTTTCCCTACAACTTCCATGTATACATCTTATATTCCTAAATAGCTAGTACAACCCACTAGTAGCTTTTTTCCAAGACATGCAACTATGGCACAAGAACTATATAGTGTGCGAATAACTTGAAAGATGGTCGCTGGATGAAGCTAATCCGACAGTGCAGAGATGGCAAATCCGAGCACTACTGGCCGTTGGATATCATCAACATTCCACCAGATCTGCCACATGTACAATTTAGAAGACTCCATGGTGGAACTTAAGCATAATGCACAAACCTCAAATTAAACACATACACTTCTCCTTTGTTCTAGAATCTTCCGTATCATAATTGATTTTTTTTCTAAATGAAATGCCATTATTTGTTTTTACTTTATGATTTACATTGCACAACCCCATGAATCTTAACATTTTTATAAAACTAATTGATTTTGAATGAGATGAACTATAAGAACTAAACGAACATCTACATCATGCATATATGACTCAAAGCTTTACATGCTATAGTGTGTATTTATTCATAATTTGGTTTCAAAATCTCATGCGTTCAATGCATGTGTACCTTACTAGTTTTGAGTATAGTAGCAAATTTTACGCAGCCCCGGGTATATCAAAATGCAGGGCCCATGCATCATTGCCTTTCGGTCGAACCTACGTCCACAATTTTTTGTACGTACTATATCTCCACTGGTCCCCGAACCCAAAATGCTGCCTCGTTCCCCTAAAACCAAGCAGCCCACACATATTTAAGGCGTCAACTCAAACTCAATCCCTCTCCCGTTTACTACGACGTGGCCCCGCACGCCCTAGTAGTACTCCTACAAACCCTACCGCCGCACGCATCATCGGTTTTCTTCAAGAGGACAAGGGAGAAGCCGATTTGTAGTGGAGGCGCTTTCAAAAAAAATGATCTGTAGTGGAGATCCCTACCCTAGGGTGCCCTAGGTAGCTGCCGCATGCATCATTGGTTTTCTCTTTTCTTTATGCTCTTGCGCCCTAGAGTGAAATGATGGTTGCTTCGTCCGTCCAGCTTAATGCGGGAAAGGTGGGGCTTTGTGATTTGACCCCTCATCGCTCATTTTCTACTACTGCGGCGCTACGACCGGGGTGCCTCCAATTCCAACCGCTGCTCCGAACTGTAATTTGGTGCATCGCACGTGGAACAATACGGTGGATGAGCCACATGTCGGCCAAAGGGGTCCTGTTAAGTGTGTCGCCATTTCGTGTGCGGACTGACCCTGCTTGAGTCGCTACGCCAACACGACAGGTGCAGCCTACCACTTGGTTTTGCTCCTTGGTGAATCCCGACTATATTGATCTAAAAAGATGCATACTGAACTACCCTCTCCATCTCGTTTTTTAGACGTCTCGGTTTATAGGGCGTGCACGTAGTTCTAGGTCATCCATTTGACTAACTAAATCTGAGTTACTATGTCACAAAAAGTATATCATTGGATTATTAAGCAGATGTAGTTTTTAACATATACTGTTCATCACATATATAGCCAGTTAAATTCTCAACCTAGAACGACGTGCATGCCACGTAGTATAGTAGTAAAAATGAGGTGATTTTACCGAGCAATCAGCGGGGGAGCATGGCCTGTCATGCGGTCCCACGTGTCATGATGTACCAAGGCGATGCGCGTGTCCCTCTTGAGGCAGAAGCAATACTACATGGTTTGAGATGATGGTGAACCGAAGTGTGAAATAATGGTTGCTTCGTCCGTCTGGGAAGGTGCGGCATTGTGATTTGACGTCTCATTGCTCATTACTACTACTACTGGGGCGGTACGACTGGGGTGTGTCCCCGTGCTGTTCTAAACTGTTATTTGGTGCTTGACACGTCGACCCGGTTGCTATATGTCCCACATGTCGGTGACAGGAAGTACAGAATTCATGAAAGCGAGCGTCGACGGAGGAGTACAAGACATGGCTTGGGTTTTTGCTGCTTCGCGCGATCCATCGATACAAACCCGGACTAAAAAAGGCGAGGGCGGGTCTTTTCCCGCGCGGCAGGCAGGGGAGTTTGGCATAGTCTGTTCGAGGCAAGGAGGCAGGAAGGAAACATGCAAATAAAGGTTGAGCGACTTAGTTTGGGGAAAATCTGATTTTACAGAGTACGTACCCACTAGGGTTTATAGGGCTCATCTAAATAATATTCGTTTTTTCGTTTTATAAGTCTCAATTCTACTACTAGTAGTAGTACCATTACATGTTGGATTGCGAGGTGCGTTAGATCACCCAATACAAGCAGTGTCAAGAGAAAACTCACCAATGCATGTAGAAGTTCATGGAAATTTAGTAGTCATTCATGCATTCGTTCTAATTAATGCCTCGGTAAACATAACTTCTTGAGAAAAACGAGCGTACTAATTACTTGTGCAAACTAGGAGTACGAAATTAATTCGACCACTCACCGTCTACCTTGGTTGGAGAGATTTTGAAATTGAGCCATAAACTGGAAAGGAGGGAGTAGTAACTTTTGTCTCGATTACTATTTGTGGCCTTGTATAGATGCAAAATGTATTTTTTTATAGTGGCCTTGTATAAGTAAATGGAGGGAGTACTGAAGGACATATATATTCCAAACAATATGATAATCTCTCTAACCAAGGTAGTAGGGACGAGGAGTAAACGGAGGGAGTACTAGTAAAATTTTCTCCTCGTCCTGCGAGCCACCGCGCGTGGGCGAGGGAGCGGGCGTAAGGCGTAGTAAGCAAGCTTCACCTCATCCTGCGAGCCACCGCGCCCGTGGGCGGGGGAGACGACGTACTAAGCAAGGTTCTCCTCGTTCTACGAGTTGACGGGACACATCAAAAGTACTCCAGTGTATAGAGCCTTGCCTCTAAGGTAGGCCCCACATGGTTTGCCTCTTTTTTATTTATCATAACGCGTCAAGTCGCAATTTGTTTGTTCACCCGTGGTAGACGATCCTCCCTCCATCTAGTGGACAACCAGTACACGTGTCAAGTTACCACGTGGGCTGCCTTTTCGTACAGAAATGAGCTCCACCGTGTACCCGCGCGGGTGTGGTTGGGAAAGAGACGGGAGTACGTGCGCCGTGCGTGCACCTCTTCTCTACGTGCACGTCCCCCACCTATGTGGGTGTGTGTGAGAGGGACTATAGAGATACAAACCTAGACATAAAGACCGCTACAAACATCAATGTTCTACTTATCACAAATAAGAATGATTAATACGCGTAACAATCCATGTCCTTAACAAAGGGTGCATGCACGTATAGGTTGAGCGTGTGTCTTGCGTCGTGTGCTGTGTGCATGCAGGCGTGCGAGTGTTGCGTGTGTGCAAGGGTACGTTTCAGTGTTGCATGCATGTGTGCGTACGTGCGTGTGTTCGTGAGTGCATGTGTATGCGTCACTGTTGCACGCCTGCATGCGTGCGTGTGTTCGTTATGTGTATGTGTCAGTGTTGCATGCCTGCATGCGTGCCTGTCTTGCGTGCGTGCATGTGTACGTGCGGGGTGAGGCTACATGTCAGTCGACTGACTTTTTCATCTCTAGTCATTAGATTTTCCAGCCGTTGGATACGAAATCAAGGGCCTGCAGTTTATCATCAAACTCCACCCCCCTGAGCCGCCAGCCACCACCGG
>NC_057808.1:506176429-506396505 GCF_018294505.1 Triticum aestivum
GCCCCGCCTGCCCCGAAACCACTCCTCACCGCCGGTCCGCCGCCGCACCGGCCATCCCTCTAGGCCCCCCCCCGCGCCGAGCTTTTTCTCCGGTGATCCCCATCCCACCGCCCAATCAACGCGCCCCACCGCCAGCGACTGCCAACCAGAGGTCTCACGACTTCGAGTACCCACCGACCACTAATTTATTACCATTTTTGTCCTTCATATACGCGCTGACGGGTGGGCCCTATGGTAATGTGCGCTGCTGAATGTGGACCGTTTGACTGGTCAATTGATCGTGTCATCAACAAATTACGGAGTTGTATGGTGAGCCAGTGACCGTATGATCACCCTAAAATGTACTCCGTATTTTATTAACACAAGTACAGACTCAAACTACCATTTCTTTCTTTCATATACGGGCTGACAGGTGGGCCCCACGGTTACGCGCCCCGATGGTGCAACACTAGTTGTGCCACGTGGAACGTTTGACTGGTCAATTGATTGTGTCATCAACAAAATACGGAGTTGTACGGGTGAGCCAATGACCGTATAATCATGACATATATTTTTTTAACACGATACAGACGCAAGGGCTCCCAAACCGAAACATTGTTCCCCCTTAGTTCCCCGCCTCCCTCCGTCTCCCCATGCATACTCTGTGGGCGCCAAAACGCCCTCTCCACCAGCTGCGAAACCCCAGCCTCCTCCGTCCTCCACCCCATAGCACCCAATCCACCGCCGCCCTCCTCCATCACGCCCGAGCTGGTACCACGACGTCCTCGTCCAACGCAACCGCAACCGCAACGCCCTCAAGGACTTAGTGTAGGATCGGAAGTATGTCTAGAGGGGGGGGGGGTGATTAGACTACTTGACCAAATAAAAATCTAGCCTTTTCCCAATTTTAGTTCTTGGCAGATTTTAGCAACTTAGCACAAGTCAAGCAATCAACCTACACATGCAATTCTAAGAGCATAGCAGCGGAAAGTAAAACAATTGCATATGAAGGTAAAGGGGATGAGATTTAGGGAGCAAACGCAATGTTGACACGGAGATTTTTTATCCGTGGTTCCGATAGGTGGTGCTATCGTACATCCACGTTGATGGAGACTTCAACCCACGAAGGGTAACGGTTGCGCGAGTCCACGGAGGGCTCCACCCACGAAGGGTCCACGAAGAAGCAACCTTGTCTATCCCACCATGGCCGTCGCCCACGAAGGACTTGCCTCACTCGGGTAGATCTTCATGAAGTAGGCGATCTCCTTGCCCTTACAAACTCCTTGGTTCAACTCCACAATCTTGACAGAGGCTCCCAAGTGACACCTAGCCAATCTAGGAGACACACTCTCCAAGAAGTAACAAATGGTGTGTTGATGATGAACTCCTTGCTCTTGTGCTTCAAATGATAGTCTCCCCAACACTCAACTCTCTCTCATAGGATTGGATTTGGTAGAAAGAAGATTTGAGTGGAAAGCAACTTGAGGAAGGCTAGAGATCAAGATTTATATGGTTGGAATGGAATATCTTGACCTCAACACAAGTGTAGGTGGTTCTCTCTCAGAAAATATGTGTTGGAAGTGCAGGCATGTTCTGATGGCTCTCTCCACAAATGAAGAGTGGGTGGAGGGGTATATATAGCCTCCACACAAAATCTAACCGTTACACACAAATCACCAAACTCGGTGGGACCGAATCATGAAACTCGGTCGGACCGATTTAGTTCAAAATGTGAACGTTAGGATTCTCGGTGGGACCGATTGGATCAACTCAGTGGGACCGATGTCATTAGGGTTAGGGCATAACGTAATCTCGGTGAGACCGATTACACAAACTCGGTGAGACCGATTTTGGTAATGGTCAAACAGAGAATTGGTCAGGCAAACTCGGTGGGACCGATTCGCTCAGCTTGGTTGGACCGAAACGTTACGAAAGGGAAACAGAGAGTTTGCATTGCAATCTCGGTGGGACCGATCGCTCATCTCAGTTTGACCGAAACATTACGAAAAGGAAACAGAGAGATTACAACCCCATCTCGGTGGGACCGAGATCCCTATCGGTGAGACCGAATTGGTTAGTGTTTCTGGCAGTGGCTATGACAACTGAACTCGGTGGCTCCGGATATGAAATTTTGGTGGGGCCGAGTTGGACTATTTGGTTTAGGACATATGTGGATATGAGAAAGTAGTGGAGGGTTTTGGAGCATATCACTAAGCATTTTGAGCAAGAGCCTCATTAAGAAACACCTCATCACTACTGGGAAAACCCTTACCAGTAGCGCTGGTTTTTTGGCTAGCAGTAGCGCGGGCAGGCGCGCTACTGCTACGGCGCTACAACTATTTTTTAGCAGTAGCGCTTGTTCGAACCAGCGCTACTGCTATCTATATCTAGCAGTAGCGCGCCTCTGCCCATCGCTACTGCTAATACTAGTAGCGTGCCCCTTCAAAAAAACGCTACTGGTAAGCAGCGCTGCTACTACTCCAATACCCCACGCTACTGCTAGTATTTTCTTTTTTTATGTTGCTGTATTCGTATTTTTACAGGTTTTATACAGTTACAACATACACATACACTGGAACTATATGAAAAAGGAATGTCTCATGATCATCATCGAAGTGGTACAACATAGTCTCATCATATCAACATAGTCTCAACACAAATGATGTCGATCTCATCATCATCTCAAAATAGTGATACAAGTTAATGATCACATGTCTCTTACATTGTCACCATAGACACATGTTTCATCATCTACCTAAACTAAGACATGCATGATAAGAGCGACCACGATGATCAAAAGTGGTATTATGTAGTAGTTTTTGCAGCGGCGCTGGTTCTGAATCCCCTGTTGTGCTATGAATCTCAAGTAACTAGCTTCGGCTTCCGCTCTGCTATCAAACCCTTTCTGGCTTCCGCCGGAGAAGCCAGAGACTTGGGCCTGACACTCTGGCCACTCATCATACACACCCGGAACATGCCCTACATACACGGCATACCACTTCCTCGCCATCGTTGATCTATATACCTGTCAAAGATGCACATATATATACCATGAAGCGAATTCAACAAAACAGTTATGAAACAGAAGCAACATATATAGTAAACATAGTTAACAAATTTCATCGTACCGAAAGTAATTAACAAGAGCGCGGCACCATACATCTAATAGTTTCGTCGTACTGAGAGATTCAAAGTTTCGTCGTACAGAAAGTAACAAGTAACTAAACAGACACATTGTTTTTAAGCAATGTAGTCTTCCCATCTATCCATATCCGGAAGGGTGCACCCAAGCTTAGTGAAAGGCGCCATGTCCTAACGCTGTAGGGCAATGCGGGTTCGGACGTCAGCTCGCGATATTGGGCCGCCGTAGAACATCCCATTCTCTTCGAGGACATCTTTCATGATGATGGACGCAATTTCCTGTTGGATCCGGTAGAAATCATTTCGAAGTCGATTATCCGGCACGACTCCAAAGGCTTCGACCCATCTCTGGATATGGGTATCGGATGAAGATTTCATGCAAAGTGATTGCACATCCCTTCTGTACTCCATCATTAGATGGATGGCGTAGAATCCATCATTCTCACTTCTTGCCGGTTGCTGGATGCAACAGAAGTCAGTCTTATGGCTGAAACAAAGCCCGGCCTTATTTGTTTTTTTGCATTGGATGTAGCCACCCCGCATGCTGAAGCCCAGCATAGCTCTGTCCAGAACATACTTTATGTGTGTGTAATCTTTCTTCTATATGTTCTTCGATGGGTCCAAATATAGAGCGCGGGAGTAACGCGAGTAAAGAACAATGAGAACGACACGACACCCCCTGCTGCGCAAAATACATGATCAAGTTTAGCCTCCATGCGTGCAAAGTAACTATTGAAATGCATGAAAGGATGTATGTGTTATAGTGCTATCCACGGATGACTTACATGGGATGATAAGGTAGGAGAATCGTTTCTTTGTCCTTATTGCTGACCAAGAATTCTTCGATGTGCTGACTCGCATATTGACGGTTGGCGTCGTTGATTGACAAGAAGCCCACATGCATGTAGTATGGGTCCGCGACTGCAAGACCGGTGACTTGCTCTCTCCTGACGATGTAGTTCATGTGCAGCGCATACAGGCGGACGAACGTAAAATTGAGTGTCCTCATTTGAAACATCTGGAAGATGTAATCAAACCTCAGGAAGAAGAGGTCCGCGGGGCATGTGTGGACATACATCTTGCAACTGCTCGGCACATGAACCATATAAAGTGGGTATCCTGGATCATCCAAGGCGAGGAGGCTTCTCTCTGTCGAAAGCACATGGTCATGGAGTCTCATGAGATCCCCTTCTATGGCAGCTAGTGCATTCGCCGGTACCATTGGCTCTCCCGCGACATGGATTAATGGCGCATGTTTCATCGGTACACGGTCAACCTTGGTCGAAGGCGGTGGCTGCTAGAAGCAACATTGCCAGCTTTATTGGATTTTCTCGCCGCCGGTCTCTTCCTCTGCTTCTTGTTGGTGGGCTCAGGTGCTGGTGGGTCTGTCAGTCCCTCCCTGAGCACCACCCCTAGTGTTGTCGGGCTCAGCTGTGGACGACTCTGGCTAATTAGTTGAGCTTGGGTGGAGCCGGCATCTGGAGGCGTGTCCTGCGAGGATTGCATGAACAAAGACTTCTTGCACTCCCGAGGACGTTCCGGCCCTGGTACATGCATCTCATATTCATATGGTTGACTCATTGTTACTTCGTTGTCAAAGGCAGTATTGACATACTGGAGAGGGTCATCGGCCTCCTCCATGTCATGATCCATATCCTCTTCCATGGGGCAGATGGCATCATCTGCCGGCGGAACGGTTGGCCCTCCTTCCTCATGTCTCTCGATCTCAGCAAGTAGCACAGACGATGGTTGTACTTGTGTAGCTGGTGTTGTGGTCATACCTTCCTGAGGTCCCGTTGGTGTGCTCCCGGCCACCTCGACACGAAGAAGATTTTTCGGCCACAGGATTGGCCAATTTTTGCATTGTCCAAGCTGCGTGGGGGTCTCGTCATCCTCTCCATCGGTTTGTATCGGACGACGGAGACCCTCGTAGCCCGCTTTCACACTCGCCACGGAGACCCTTAAGGCGTTATCAGGCATCTGCCGACGGTGAAACAATCGATCCTTAGGCTTCACTATAGTACCCTTCCCCACATCCACCAACCCGCCCTTCATGTTGTAAATGAGGGTGCACGGAGTGGAGTCGACCTACAAAGACATATACGTGCGGCGTCAGAGATCCAAAAAGAATGGAAACTGAAGATTAATTAATTAGTTGAGTTGATGAAGGTGCGACGACGCGTATTTACCGTGAGGGAGTTGAGCTCAGCCAATGTCGACGGCCCGACATTCACGCCAGAGACGGAGCTAGGGATGCTGTGAGAGCTGGGCGGAGGAGCAGGTGCCTGGAGGAGGTGCGGTGCGGTTGCCATACTAGGTACGGGTATGGGTGCGGTGTTCATTGAGTTGCTCCCGGTGAAGCTGGGCATGGGAAAATCACTTGGTGGCGCGTTTGGATTTTGTTGCACCCATGTGACCACTGTCGGAACCAAGCTTGTAAAGGCAGCCACCATATCATCTCTACAGGCAGCGATTATCTCAGCTTTGGTCTCAGCTTTTGCTTTCTCCATCGCCCGCGCCACCTTCTCGTCGATAGTCACTTGACTGAACTTCTTTCTCTGTCTTTTGGCCTCGGGGTCCTCGTTATAATAGTACTTCCACGTGGCCCCATCCCCGGCGCCATGCACACGTCCATATTGCGGCCGCTGGCCGGGCGGGTGTCCCATCATTATGTTCATGGCCCGGTTGAAAGGAGTGTCCCACTTGTACTTCGCCGACGACTGAGTCGACTGAGTCGACGAGTCGCTCTCGGCCGCAAGCTTGTGTTGCTCTCTCTGCAAAATGGACCGTGAATCATTTACGAATGCGACTAGAATGTAGTAGACTTCGTTGATCAGAACCTAATATGTAAGGTGGTAAAAGGATAATTACCAGTAATCTCATGAATTTCCTAGTCGGCCCGTCGGTGAAAAAAATCTTTTTCTTGGGGTCCCACGAGAATCGGGCCCTGATGAGGTCGTGCTCCGGCTGGTCGGTGAACTCAGCCAATGGGTCTGGGATCCCCTGACGTTCACGTTCTGCGTCCTCCTTAGCCCACACGGGCCTCTTTCCCGTGTAACCACGACTTCCAAGGCGGTGGTTCCCCATGTTCTTTGCCTGCAGCTGCTTGCCTCTCTCCGACCTGGCCTTGGCAGCTTCTTCATTGCAAGTCTCCTTGAACTTTTCAAAGTCCTCTATCGTAATTTTCGGATTGTCTGCAACAATCTCGGCGTAGGTTTCATGGTCTACTTCAATCGCCCTTTTCACCCTAGTTTTCCAAGCGCTCAATGCGTTGCTGAACTTCCCTAGGGCTTTGTTGTTGATTTTTTTCATGGCATCATCATCCCATGGGTCGACATCGTCATTCCGACCGGGGAACAGGAATCTTGCGTGCAACCTAGTTAGAAGCAGCTTCTTCAAATGTTCATTCTTCCGTATTTTTGTGGTGTTGATGTTAGCGGTATCCCGTAGGATGCATGCTAGTTGGTTGCCGTAACACGCTGCCACTTCTCGCGGCTCTATTGGCTCGAACTCGCCAGGGTGCACCGCCGTGACCACCAGTCTTCCGGTGCCGAGCTCATTTGGGCGTCGTGTCCTCTTTTCCTTCTTTCCCTCACTGGCTTGGGAGGTCCCACCTTCCGTGCTATAGTTAGGAACATCATCAGCGCCAGTCTCAGTGCCGGTGTCGTTGGTGGCATCAGTGTCGGCGCCGGCGCCACCACCGTCGTCATCCGTCATGACAAGGCGGTCCGGACACCCAGCTTCCTGTCCCTCCTGATCCGCCAGAAAGTCGAGGTAGGCGTGTGCTCGACCTAATTGGGACTGAGAACCTCCGGCCTCATCGGTGTCGGTCATGTTTCCTAGGGTTCAATTATCGAACTTTATATAATAAAGTGAACAATCAAAAAAAGTGACCTTTGTTTTGCCGGAAATGTCATTTCATTCCCGTCGCGACAAATCTTGAGCACTCGATATGTCCAATTTTCTAGCACAAGTCATGCCGAAATTCACGGAAAAATTCGGCATGACCTTTGCTAGAAAGTGCACATATAGAGCGCCTGAAATTTGCCGGAATGGAAATGAATCAACATTTCCGGCAAAACATAGGTCACTCGCAATCAGGAAATGAATCAACAACCAAAGTCCGGTAGAACTACAACAGCACAACAATATAGGATGCTCACTATAGCAGCACAACAAACACATGCACATGTACTCTCCTCTAGCATCTGCATGGACAGAGCTCTATATAGTGTGGGTTTTGGGATGCTCACTATCTGCCTGTCGAGGATGAGGGTGTGGTGTCGATGATCTTCGAGCGGCGTCGTCGAGCGGCACGTCAGTGATCTACGTGTGCGTCAAGCATTCACAAGATAAATTATTGTAGACACACAAGATAAATTATTGTAGACACACATGATCAATTGTGGACCTACAATCTGCCTAATAAAATGTTCATTTTCATTTTATTTACTCTATAAACAAACTAAACACTCATTTTCATTTACTCTAGCAACAAAATCCAAAACAAGCATATTAACAACATTCTAACAATAGGCATTTTAACATCAAGCATTTGAACAACATGCATTTTAACAGCAAGCATTTGAACACTCTAACAATAGGCATTTTAACAGCAAATGAACACTCTAACAACAGACATTTAACACTCTAACAACATGCATTTTAACAGCATTCAACATTTGGACAGCAAGCATTTGAACAAAACAAGCATATGAAAAGGGAGGGAAGAGGGGTGGCACACCTTGGCCGGGGTTGGGATCAAGGTCGGGGTCGCCGGGGCAGAGGGGCCGGGTGCACCTAGGTCGGGTCGCCGGGGCAGAGGGGCCGGGGTCCATCTCCTTCTCGTTGATTTGCAGAGAGACCAAATTTGGTCAGAGAGAGAGAGAGAGAGCAGGGGCAGCACGGGGGGAGGGGTCGGGCCAGGGGTGCACCTAGGGCAGGGGGCAGCATGGGGGAGGGAGCGTCGGGGTGGCCAGTGGCCGGCGTCGAGGTCGGGTGCAGCGCGCGTCGACGGCGGCGTGGGCAGGTGCGGGCATGGCCGGTGGCGTGGGTGGGTGCAGGCGTCGGCGGCGTGGGCGGGTGCGGGCGTCGGCGGTGACGTGGGCGGGTGCGGGCGTCAGTGGCGTGTGCGGGTGCGGGCGTCGGCGGTGGCGATCAGAGAAAGGGGATCGAGCGAGAGTGAGAGAGAGGAAAGAGATAGGATCTAGCGGACAGTGCTGTAGGCAACTTAGCTATAGCGCGTGTTGGCAAAACGCGCTATAGCTAAGTTAGCTATAGCGCTGCCCAAGCCAAAACGCGCTACTGCTATTTTTTTCTTTTTATTTTTATTTTTCCTAGCTATAGCGCTGTCCAAGCCAAAACGCGCTACTGCTATTTTTTTTCTTTTTATTTTTATTTTTCTTAGCTATAGCGCTGCCCAAGCCAAAACGCGCTACTGCTATTTTTTTTTCTTTTTTCTTTTTATTTTTCTTTTTATTTTTCATATTCCACAAACTTTCTTCATTTTTATTTTATTTATATTTCTCTTTTTATATTTATTATTCTTTTTCTTTGCTTTTTCTTTTTCTTTTTCATATTCCACAAACTTCCTTCCTTTTTATTTTTTATTTTTCTTTCATTTCAGTTTCCACAACTTATTAGTTCTTTTTTCTTTCTTTTTTTCATTTCATTTTGCAAAACTTCCTTTCCTTTTCTTTTTCTTCTTCTTTTTCTTCTTCTTTCATTTGCACTTTTATTTTTCTTATCTTTCTTTTGCACTTTCCTTCCTTTAATTTGGTCTGTCGTTAGAGCAATACCACTGTTACCCTCCGGATAATAATTAGTATAATATATATTACATGATTTAACCGCTAACACCGGTATACAAAAAAGACACACAGAAAATTTGTGGATTAGTTTGTCAGCTTGGGCGACGACTGATCTTCTTCCCTCTTTTGTTCGTTGTCGAATAATTGAGCCCATGCTCGTGACTTTTCCTTCTCCAGGGATTACGATCTTTCGTAGGTAATGTAGTCTTTATTCTTCTTTTGACGTATGTTTCATCGTCATCAGCATCATCATCCCTCATCGGATCACCGTACTGGTCGTAGTCTTCCTCGTTGGCGACTCCATCCATTCCGGCGATGCTCCTTTTGCTTCTCCTCACGACAACACGGCTGGGATTGATCGGATCAGTTATGAAGAAACATTGTGTCACGTGTTTAGCGTGTACCCATGGCTCCTTTTTGGCGATGGCGTTGACGGTACCACTATCGGAGTCGGGTATACACATGCTAGTGAAATTTCGGTTTTCTCTGCGTACATTCTTAGCCAATCTGACACGAAACATCGTCGCGCTATGCAATCCAGAGTAGTTAAGCTCCCATATCTCTTCGACCCTTCCGTAATATCTTTCAATTACATTCCCGGCCATGGCTTCCATCGTCACCCCTGAGTTTTGGTCATCACTGTTTATATCGTATGCTTGATAAGTCGCGAGGTTGGTCGAGGGGCCATGTGCTAAGGCGTATATGAGTGTTCTGTTCGGATAACCCTTTTCCGGGGGATTAGCTAGAACTCGCTCTTTGGACCAACACACGAAAGTGGAGTTGTGCTCTCTAATAACTTCAGCGTCCGTCCTGTGCACCCCACGGTCACGGTACTTCTTTGCGATGGTTTCTTTGTGCAGTGTCACGAAATCTTCTAGCACATCTAGGTGTTGTAGCACTACTAAGTTTGCCCTGTCAAGGTCGTTTTGTCGGCCCGAGCGTAACACATTCACATCCCTATGACCGTTGGTGTGACCTTCGCCTTCGAGCCTTCCACAGTGCTTGTTGACGGGCAAACCAACAACAGGGTCTTTGGTCAGATAACTCTCACAAAAAGAGATGCACTCTTTGGTCAGATATCCCTGGGCTATGCTTCCATCTGGACGGGACATGTTACGAACGAATCCTTTGATGACCCCATTCATCCTCTCGAACGGCATCATGCTATGCAGGAATGTCGGCCCTAGGTCGATGATGTCGTCCACGATGTGGACACATAGATGCACCATGACATCAAAGAACGCGGGCGGGAAGTACATCTCTAGCTCATTCAGTATGACAACGATCTCTTCCTGTAGCCTATGGAGTTGCTTCACACTGATCGACTTTCGAGAGATAGCATCAAAAAAGTGGCATAGGTCAGTAAGCGTCTCACGCACATGTGTGTCCATAATCCCTCTAAGTGCAACCGGGAGTAACTGCGTCATCATCACATGACAGTCGTGAGACTTCATCCCACTGAACCTTTTTTTCTTAGTGTCCAGATATCTGCTTATCTTCCCACAGTATCCGAACTAACTTTGATTCCGGCAAGGCACTTGAACAATTGATCGACCTCCTTCGGATCTAAGGTGAAGCAAGAGGGGGGGGCAATATTGTTCTTCCTTCTTGTTTACTTTTTTGCCCCTATCTTCCGTCTCCGTCTCCGTCTCCGTCTCGGTCTCCTCTGACGACCTTTTACCGGGCATTTGGAGATCTTTCCTGATTTTCAAAAATTCCAAGTCTTTTCTTGCCTTCGGCCCATCCTTGGTCCTCTCCGGCATGTTCATCAATGTTCCAAGCAAACTCTCAAGGATATTTTTTGTGATATGCATTTGATCAAGGCTATGAGGCGTGTCGAGTATGGGCCAGTATTCCAAGTCCCAGAAAACAGATCTCGTCTTCCATACCTTCAGCAGGGGCTCCGGCGCCTTTTTCTTCGTCTTTCCAGCGAGGGGCACTCTTCCCAGTTCTTCAATAACTCATATATTTCTGCACCGCTACGCTTACGTGGAGGACCTCGATGCTCAGCCTTACCATTGAATAGATCTCCACGCTTTCTCCATGGGTCATCCTTCTCGAGCCATCTTCGATGCCCCATGTACACGATTTTCGAAGACCCGCCATCTTTCGATAGCTGCAGAGAAGTTGTATCATCCATGCACCTCGTGCATCCGCAATATCCGTGGCACACCTGGCCGGAGAGATAGCCGTAACCGAGATAGTCCTGCACCGTCGTGATCAGCGCGGCTCTCATGTAGAAATACTCTCCTTTGCTTGCATCCCATGTCTTGGCCGGCGTTGTCCATAAGGTCTGTAACTCCTCTTTCAGTAACCCGAGATACAGATTTATATCATTTCCCGGTTGTCTCGGCCCTTGAATAAGCATAGCCATGTGTATGTATTTTTCCTTCATGTACAACCGGGGGCGGGGGGGGAGGTTGTACATCCATAGAAACACGGGCCATGTGCTATGATTGGTGTTCTGGTTGCCAAATGGATTCATGCCATCACTACTAGCGCCAAGCACGATGTTCCTTGGATCATTTGCGAAAAAATCAAATTCAGCATTTAATGCTCTCCACTGGCTAGCATCTACGAGGTGTCTCAGCTTCGGCTCATCTATGTCATCTCGCTTCACCCTCTCCGCGTGCCAGCGCATAAGCTTTGCTTCCTTAGGATCTACGAAATACCGCTGTAGACGCGGAGTGATCGGAAAGTACCATACAACTTTCTGTGGAGCTTTCTTTCCGGCCTTTTTATATCGTGAAGCATTGCACTTTGGACAGATGGTTTTTTCCGCGTGCTCGTTCTGATATATGATGCAATCATTGATGCATGTGTGATATCTAATATGTGGCAGATCAAGAGGGCACACGATTTTCTTTGCCTCCTCGACACTAGTAGGACACAGGCTTCCCGCGGGAAGAACCTCCTTTAGGTACTTCAGAAGCTCATCCAGGCTTGTATCTGTCCATTTGTTTTTTGCCTTCATCTTTAGAAGTTCTAGTGTGAAACTCAAGCGGGTCACCTCGGGATTGCAACCGTCATACAAAGGAGTCATCGAGTCTACCTCCAGTTGCGCCAGTTTGGCCTCCTCTCTAGAAGCAGCTCTGTCGCTAGTCGTCTTCTCGCAAAGCAGGTCTCGAACATGCGGGTCCCTCATGGGTGAACTCAGTAGCGACGAAGATGGCAGCGTGTCCGCATCTTCTGCGCCTTGAACTGCCTGTTCGCCATCGACATTTCCGAGG
The DNA here is from genome assembly GCF_018294505.1 of Triticum aestivum. Lineage (NCBI taxonomy): Eukaryota > Viridiplantae > Streptophyta > Magnoliopsida > Poales > Poaceae > Triticum > Triticum aestivum. Next base: position 506,188,590 of record NC_057808.1, read on the forward strand.
CCGTCTTCCTCTTCGGGCACATAGTCGGTCTTCTCTTCGTCTGGTGGCCCCATGTCGTTATTTCCTGCCCCGTCGATGTCCTCCTCCTCATCATCATCTTCACTTATCCACCGAGTATGGCCATGCATGAAACCATGCATGAGCAGGTGCGCCTTGAATTTACCACCCTGAAAGGGGTCGAGCCTGACTCTTCCTTTGCATTTTCGACACGGACATAAAACATCCTTCAGTCTTTTTTCATACATGTCATCCACAGCGGATTGCCAGTATCATTCCACCTTCCTTCCATTGACCTTCATGATCACCTGCGCGCGAAGCAAATATTTTAAACACGTATATATGCATGCATGGATCACATTCATACAAAAATTCGGCATGACCTTCCCTAAACATAGGACATATTGAGTTTGGATGCCCGAAATTCGCCGAAACGGAATTGAATCGACATTTCGGCAAAACATAGGCAACGTATGTCACTCACATGCCACACACAATTCGGTATATTCATATCGCACATAGTTTCGGTCCTAATCGCAAACACATATATTTCCATTCTTGCACAACTCTTTTTTTGCTCACCTATTTGTCGAGAGGAATATCGAGCACCTTCTTATAATTAGCTAGTAGCTCTAGATAGAGCTATGAGAGGGAGGAGGGAGGGCATTAATGGAGGGGTGGTGGAGGGGCAAAGAAGAGAAGGGGAGAAGGGGCAAAAGAAAGGAAGAGGAAGGAGGGAGGGCATTAATGGAGGGGGTGGTGGAGGGGCAAAGAAGAGAAGGGGAGGAGGGGCAAAAACAAGTAAGAGAAAGGAGGGAGGGCATTAATGGAGGGGGAAGGAGGGGCAAAGAAGAGGGGGAAGCATTGAAGGACAAGCAAGTGCAAGAGGGAGGGGGAGAAAGAAAGGGGGAGGAAGAAGAGGGGGGGGGGGAGGTGGCAGATATTTTGGCTGGCAACCATAGCAGTAGTGCTGGGCACCAAAGCACGCTACTGCTATGTGTGCCAGCCATAATATCTACTGGTACATAAAACTAGCTATAGCGCTTGCCCAAAAACACGCTACTGGTAAAAGATTACACATAGAAGAAGTAGCAGTAGCGCTTCTTAGTGGCACCGCGCTACTGCTATGTTCTTAACAGTAGCGCTTGTTAGGGTACCAACGCTGCTACTATTTTTTGGCCGGGGTGTGTGGTGTGGCTAACTTACCAGTAGCGTGGCCTCTAGAAACCAACGCTGCTGCTAAGTTTTACCAGTAGCGCGGTTTGTAACACACGCTACTGCTAATTATTAGTAGCGTGGGCTCCAAAACACACGCTACTGGTAAACTTCTATGTATAAGCCTTTTCCTAGTAGTGCATCCCTTCTTAATAGTATTGGCTTTTCCTATAAACTCAATGTGATCTTGGATCACTAAAATAGAAAATGTAGAGTCTTGTGCTTTGAGCTTGAGCCAATCCTTTGTCCTTAGCATTTTGAAGGGTCCACTTTCTAATCCATGCCATGCCAATCATTGAGCTTTCCTGAAATATTTATCTTGGAATAGCATTAGCTCAATGAGCTATATGTTGTTAGGAATTACCAAAACTACCCAGGGATAGTTGCACTTTCAATCTCCCCCTTTTTGGTAATTGATGACAACATATAGATCAAAGCTTCAACAAATGATAAATAGAATTGAAAAACATCGTCGCTTTGAGAAGTATGTGATAAGCAAGAGCTCCCCCTAAATTTGTGCATTATTTAACATTTTCTTTTGAATGCAAATGCACAATCGATTAGGATCATGGGTTACTCTTCCATGTCACATACATCTTGGTGGAGCGCTCAAAATGATAGAGATTAAAAACATGCACTCATCACCAAGCAAAGTGAATGATCATAATAGGGTATAAGAGATAATATCATCCAATCAAGCATTAAGGGTAGCATATGATCAAACACATGATCAAACAAGTATCTCACAAGTAGTATCACACAAGCACGCAATAAAGTTTCAAACCAAACCAAATAAGTGCAAAGAGAGATAAAACCAACACACTCTCTCTCTCGAAGCCTATGATCTATACATTCCCCCCCCCCTTTGGCAACAAGTTACCAAAAAGTTTGAAAATGCATAGTGCTAAACGACTCTCAGGCTTGATCTTCGGGAGGTGGTGTTGAGAGAACTCCAAGGACGAAGGCTTCTAATGAAGTAGTTGGAGCTGGTGGAGTAGCTGGTGGAGTTGGAACTGGAGCTGTAGCTGCTGGTGCTGATGCTGTAGCTCTGGTGTCAGTTACTGGCACTGCAGCAGACCTCTGTCCTCTGGGCTCTCTAGCTAATGCATATGTGGTAGACTTGCCCTTCTTCTCCTCTGCTTCCTCCTGAAGTTGCTCAACTGCAGTTTGGATTTCAGTTACCTTGACATCAAGGTCATAGAATTTTGTCTCAATGATCCTTTCCAAGCTCTCCTGGTTCTTGGTCAGGGTGGCCAAGCCCTGCTCAATCCTCAGAGTGGATTGGATCAGATATCCAAGCTGGTCTTGTTTGCTCTTCAAGAATACCTGAGATGCCTCTTCCACAGTTGGCATCTTTGCATCCTTCTCAGCCTTAGCCTTCTCTCTCTTTTCTTGTGCTTGCACAGATGATGGTTCATTCTCAGTCATGACAATAGTGTTGTCCTCAAATTCAGGGTAGATGGGCAGGTGCTCCTTGTCCAAAATGTACTTGCCTTTGCCCATCTTTGAGTTGATGAGCTCCTGGATGTGTGGGGCATATCCACAACTTCTCTTCTAATCAGCTGCAGTCCTCTTGATTGTTTCCACAATCAGGCTCATAACCTTGAACTTCTGCGGGACATCAAATATGTGCAGCAAGTTGATAGCATGTCCTCTGATCATCTTGTGATCACCTGACTTGGGTAGCAGTGTGTGCCTTAGGATCCAGTTGATTGTTGGCAATCCAGACAACAGGTAATGGACAGATCCAAACTTATGTGTATCCAAAGCATCATCTGGGATCTCCTTGTACTTGTGGCAGCCTTTGGCAGATTGCTTGGAGTGCTCCTGCTGCCATCATCATAGCCGCTAGAGGGACTAGTGCCCTCACTCAACTGAACTTGCTCTTCTGACTTGTTCTGGCTGTCACTTTGGTCAGACATCTTGCAGGCAAACTGTCAGCAGACCCTGTGAATAGGTTATAGATGAGGTAGAGTAGATGAGCATCACAAAGTACAGGAGTTTTTACAAAACTGATGACTTAAAAACTTAGTTTTAGTTCTTCACAGAAAGCATTTCGGATCTACCGATTTGTAAACTCGGTGATACCGAAGCAGATTCTGGAACCTGAGCTAGCGAACTCGGTCAGACCGAGTCACAGTTTGGTGGTACCGAGACTGCTAGGGTTTCACAGAGAATCGAACTCGGTCGCACCGATTTGCAATTTTCGGTCAGACCGAAAACGCATGTGCTCTGGCCTAAGCCAAAATCGGTGAGACCAATTTCTACAACTCGGTCGGTCCGAGATGAATTCGGCGGAGACCTAACCCTAAATTTTCAAATCAAAACTAATCTACGGTATGATTTTGCTGGACAGGATGATTTCAATCATGGCAAGAATCATGGCAAAGCAATGTGCTAAGAATCGGAGTTAGGGATTAGCACAATGATCAAGTTCGTACCCTAGTTCGGCGACGAACTTGCTACGGCGGCAACGGCGGTGAAGATTTCCGTTGACGGCGGCGGAGACCAGCTGCGGGAGGTCGCTAGCGACGAGAGGACAATCCGGAGACCAGAGGAGGCAGAGTAGGTTACGCGCGGGCGAAGGGGTTCGGAGAAATTTCCAAAATTTGGCCCGGCGGTATATATAACCTGACTCTGTCGGTGTGACCGAGTGGAACGACTCGGTGGCACCGAGATGCAAAACTGCAAGCAGTTACTGCAACTCGGTGTGATCGAAAAGTTCTAATCGGTTGCACTGAGATTGAAAACCCTTGATCAACTTGGTGACTCGGTAGGACCGAGGATGAATCGGTCAGACCGAGATGCACAAAGAGGTTTTGGAGGTTCAAGTCTATGAAGAATCGGGATCTCCGAGTGCTCCTCACATAGAGTGGTTTGAATCTGACTTGATCAAACTTTGTGATGTAGCATGAATAGAGTTTGAGACGAGAAAAGCATAGATAGCTAGAGGGTGTTCTTAGGCATTCTTGTCCATCCATTTGGCAAAAAGAGAAAAAAAGCCAAACAATCAAAGCAACAAATGGATGTCCTTGAATGAGTAAAATATGCAACCAACATGCTCACACAATAAAATGGCAAATGAAATATGTGACAAAGCATGCACAAACATTCTAGCATCTATCAAGCAATTGGCGATGACTAGGTCATCTATATATGAGTATATTGACTTAGGAGTCAAATGAGAACACTTGATCATAGGTCATACTCATCGTTTAAGCACAAGTGGGGTTACCACTTTTACATAAAGCATTGTTGTGATCACACCATTAGAGTCGCTTTAGCTCATTGATTTGAGTAAAGCTCCCCCTAGATGTGATATCCCCCCTAAAAGGGATGAACTAACCTTGGGTTTTGTCGATGATGACTTCATGTAGGTGTTGAAGATGTAGATGCTCAAAGTTGATGTAGATCATTCGGAGCAATCCTTTAGAGTGAGTTGCACTTTATACCTACACGGGTTAGTGCCACAAGGAACAAACAAGGATGTCCATAGACATAGAGTGATGCATACACAAGATAATGTCCATGAAAGCATTAGGTTACCTTGTCCCTTGTCTTACCAACAAGAGGGTTTGTGACTCCTTGAACTAGTGCGAGATATGGAAGTTGTTTGCACTTGTCCTCGCCAAAATGATAAGAGTGAAGTATGTTGGCGGAGTCACCCTCAAGAACTCTCTAGTTCTTCTTCTTCGGGATTCACATCATCTTGATGGGAATCCTTGGAATTGTAGTTGTGCTTGATGAAGTAGAACTTGATGTAGTCTTGGGAATCCACTTGACCAAAGCTTTAGGTGCTTCTTCAAATACATCAATTTCCTCTTGAAGCTTGTCCTTGCCTTTTTGCTTGTGGTCTTGTGGTGGAAGATCATCTTGAGCTTGTGTTCCTTTGAAGGAAGTAGGATCATACTTCTCTTGTTGAGGAACAAACTTCGTCTTGGGGTATTGATCTTCTTCCCACTCAACTCCATTGGCATTGAACTTTCGTTCAAAACCAACACCTTGATTCTTCCGGTGTCTTCCTTGCTTGTGCACAATTTCCTCAAATTGCTTACTTCCGGCAAGACTCTTGTAAACACCTTTCTCTATGATTCCCTTCAATAAGCTATTTTCTTGCTCAAGTGTAACTTGGCTAAGAGAATCATTAGTGGAATCAAGAGAACTACTAGAAGCAACAACATTAGATTTAGCATGATTGTTATTACTACTAGATGAAGAATCTTTCTTGTTCTTGTTGCTAGATTTAACTTGTGGCATGTAAGTAGACAAGAGTAAATGCTTGGCAATATAAGAAGAACTTTTCTTGCGAAGATCATCATTGATTGCCTTTAAAAACTCATGCTCTTGCTCAAGGTTGAGCTTTTCAAAGCGTAGCTTATCATGAGTCTTTAAAAGTTCTTGATGATTTTCCAAGGCAGTTTCATGAGCTAACTTAAGAGTGTTTAGTTCTTGAGTTAGACGCTCAATCTCCTTCTTATCATCATCATTTGTTTTATCTTGATTAGCATGATTAATTGACGTTTCATCATAGTTTTCATCACTAGAGTTGTCAACAAGTAAATCATCATCATCACTATTGAAATCAACATACTCGGGATGTGTTACCTTTGGACCTTTGGCCATGAAGCATCTTCCAATTCCTTCATTTGGTGAGTCAAATATGTCGTAGGATTTGGTTGACACAAGTGCTAGACTGACAACACCTTCATCTTGAGTATATTCAGAGTCGGAGTGATAACTTCTTTCAGAGTGATTGTCAAAGTCGGAGCCAGATACCCATTCACCAACATGAGCTTGATGTCTTCTTTTTGTGTAGCTCCTTGATGACTTTTCCTTCCTTTCCGAATCCTTGCTTTTCCGAGAGGGTCTTCGTTCATAACGATCACCCCTACCCCTCCTTTCTCTTGGTGGTGATGCTTCTCTTCTACTTCTTCTTTTGGGAGAATCTTCTCTTCTTTTGTAGGGGGGCGTACACTCATTGGAGTAGTGTCCGGGTCTTCCACAATTGTAACAATTTCGCTCACGACTAGAAGATCTTTTGTCATTGTAGGACCTTGACTTGGAGCTTCTTTCTTTGCTTCTACTCTTGTAGAACTTGTTGAAGTTCTTCACCATTAAGCTCAATTCTTCATTGAAGGTTTGCTTCTCACTTGATGATGTGGGAGCATCACACGAGGCTTTGTAAGCACCACTTGACTTGTTGTGAAGCTCTTCCTTATCCTTGAGTGACATCTCATGAGCAAAAATTCTTCCAAGGACTTCCGTTGGCTTGAGATCTTTGTAATTGGGCATCATTTGGATCAATGTGCACACGGTATCATAATTTCCATCCAAGGCTCTTAGGATCTTATTGATGATGAATCTATCGGTCATCTCTTCACTTCCTAAGCCGGCAATCTCATTTGTGATGAGAGCAAGCCTAGAGTACATTTCAGCGACACCTTCACCATCCTTCATTTTGAACTTGTCAAGTTGACTTTGAAGCAAATCCAATTTGGATTCCTTGACGGAGTCGGTACCTTCATGCATATCAATCAAAGTATCCCAAATTTCCTTTGCATTCTCAAGACGGCTGATTTTGTTGAATTCTTCGGGGCACAATCCATTGAAGAGAATATCATAAGCTTGAGCATTGTATTGTAGCATCTTTAACTCTTCCGCGGTAGCTTCACGGTTCGGTTCTCTCCCATCAAAGAATTCACCTTGCAAGCCAATACACACAATAGCCCAAACGGCGGGGTTATGTCCAAGAATATGCATTTTCATCTTGTGCTTCCAACTAGCAAAATTAGTACCATCAAAGTAAGGACCTCTACGGTGGTAATTTCCCTCGGTAGACGCCATACTCTCCTAGGTTGTGAAACCAAGGCTATGACCTCCAAAAGCTATGGAAATCAAAGAAAATGGAGACCAAAGCTCTGATACCACTTGTAGGATCAGAAGTATGTCTAGAGGGGGGGGGGGTGATTAGACTACTTGACCAAATAAAAATCTAGCCTTTTCCCAATTTTAGTTCTTGGCAGTTTTTAGCAACTTAGCACAAGTCAAGCAATCAACCTACACATGCAATTCTAAGAGTATAGCAGCGGAAAGTAAACCAATTGCATATGAAGGTAAAGGGGATGAGATTTAGGGAGCAAACGCAATGTTGATACGGAGATTTTTTATCCGTGGTTCCGATAGGTGGTGCTATCGTACATCCACGTTGATGGAGACTTCAACCCACGAAGGGTAACGGTTGCGCGAGTCCACGGAGGGCTCCACCCACGAAGGGTCCATGAAGAAGCAACCTTGTCTATCCCACCATGGCCGTCGCCCACGAAGGACTTGCCTCACTCGGGTAGATCTTCACGAAGTAGGCGATCTCCTTTCCCTTACAAACTCCTTGGTTCAACTCCACAATCTTGACGGAGGCTCCCAAGTGACACCTAGCCAATCTAGGAGACACCACTCTCCAAGAAGTAACAAATGGTGTGTTGATGATGAACTCCTTTCTCTTGTGCTTCAAATGATAGTCTCCCCAACACTCAACTCTCTCTCATAGGATTGGATTTGTTAGAAAGAAGATTTGAGTGGAAAGCAACTTGAGGAAGGCTAGAGATCAAGATTTATATGGTTGGAATGGAATATCTTGACCTCAACACAAGTGTAGGTGGTTCTCTCTCAGAAAATATGTGTTGGAAGTGCAGGCATGTTCTGATGGCTCTCTCCACAAATGAAGAGTGGGTGGAGGGGTATATATAGCCTCCACACAAAATCTAACCGTTACACACAAATCACCAAACTCGGTGGGACCGAATCATGAAACTCGGTCGGACCGATTTAGTTCAAAATGTGAACGTTAGGATTCTCGGTGGGACCGATTGGATCAAAGCAGTGGGACCGATGTCATTAGGGTTAGGGCATAACGTAATCTCGGTGAGACCGATTACACAAACTCGGTGAGACCAATTTTGGTAATGGTCAAACTGAGAGTTGGTCAGGCAAACTCGGTGGGACCGATTCGCTCAGCTTGGTTGGACCGAAATGTTACGAAAGGGAAACATAGAGTTTGCATTGCAATCTCGGTGGAACCGATCGCTCATCTCAGTTTGACCGAAACATTACGAAAAGGAAACAGAGAGATTACAACCCCATCTCGGTGGGACCGAGATCCCTAGACCGAATTGGTTAGTGTTTCTGGCAGTGGCTATGACAACTGAACTCGGTGGCTCCGGATATGAAATTTTGGTGGGGCCGAGTTGGACTTTTTGGTTTAGGACATATGTGGATATGAGAAAGTAGTGGAGGGTTTTGGAGCATATCACTAAGCATTTTGAGCAAGAACCTCATTAAGCAACACCTCATCCCTTCTTAATAGCATTGGCTTTTCCTATAGACTCAATGTGATCTTGGATCACTAAAATAGAAAATGTAGAGTCTTGTGCTTTGAGCTTGAGCCAATCCTTTGTCCTTAGCATTTTGAAGGGTCCACTTTCTAATCCATGCCATGCCAATCATTGAGATTTCCTGAAATATTTATCTTGGAATAGCATTAGCTCAATGAGCTATATGTTTTTAGGAATTACCAAAACCACCCAGGGATAGTTGCACTTTCACTTAGCAGCTGAAGCCGATGTAGAGCTGCCTCCACGACGCCGACGCTGACGTGTGCCGTACCAGAACTACTCCGACCACGCCGTCCTGCGCCTCACTGCTGGCGCTCCACTGTCGCAACCGTCCACCGTACCGGAGCTATTCCCGCTACGCTGTCGTTCGCCGCCTCGGATCTACTTCCCTGCCGCCGACAGACAGCCACCGCACCACACTCAACAACTTGGCCATGGGTTCGTCCAAGGCTGCACCGTACTCCACAACTTCTCGTTTCCAGTGAACCACAAGAAGATCGTTGGAAAAACAGAAGGAGGACACAACACTGCCAGCAGAAAGAGGTACTCCTCTTCCCTTATTCGTGCAAACCTTTCGTCTCTGCTCACACCGTATTCATCCCACGAAAGAAACTAGTTGAGCGCTTCTTACTGCATCTTCTTCGTGATACTAAATGCACAAGGTTTCCTCCCTTTACTATTTCACCTTTGCTAGAGGTCAGTAGCCCGCCTGGATTTCAATTCAGGGTCAGTCGAACCGCAATTAAAAGAAGCAACACCCGCGTAGGCGCGCGGAGCACCTAGTCTGCCAGTTCGCTGGGGAAGCGGCGCATCGGTGTCTATCATAGTGGTGTGGGGCGCACGAGCTGCTTGCGCCCGACCTGGAGGTCGGCGGGGCTTGAATGGATTGCCGGGGGGCGGTGCCAAGCACGGCGGTGCGGTGAGGTCGAGGGGAGGGCGCAGGCAGGGGACTGGGCCGGTGGTCGCTGCCGTTTCGAGGAAGATCGTCAACACTGACTGGCTGGAGGTAGATGAAGGCGATCTGCCCGTTCTTTGTACATCGGACGGTGCAGAAAAAATGGACTGACCTATTTGTTTTCAGTCGAATGTTCTTTTCATAGAATCCTTTAGTAATTTAGTGTGCCATGCATGTTGTAGAGCTATCATATGTCTCCCGTCATTTATTTCTCACCGACCTGCTATCTGCTACCTTTACACTGTACTAATTGTGCACACACTTCACCCATACTCACACTATTGTTTTTTATGCATGGGTATTTCAGACTCTGACGCAGTGTTGATGAATGCTGAAAGAAAAGACAGAAGTCACTCTAGTGTAATTCGAAGATAAGCACTAAGCATTTCAGCGCTCTAAAGGATGCAGTGTCAGCAGTTGGAGACAGTAAACGTAGCTCTGTAGTTGATGATCTTAATTGCCATACACAACCATCCCAGGTGCTTGCTTTAACTTCACGCTGTCAAATGTGGTTGCATGTTGCATATGCTGTCTAGCTTGTATTGCTTCCAATTTGGTTAAATTGCATCTTCTTACTTTACACATTATACCTTTGATAATGACATGCCTTCCTGTTTTTGATACATACTACATATGTCTATTAACCATGTTCGTACATCAAACTAATGCTCTTTTGTATCCCTCGTCAATCACTTATGATGAGACAGTCACCCGGGTGGGTTAGTGTGAGACGCCATACTCGTTTAAAGAGTGCAGTGTCATCCTCCCCACATGATTCTCAAGAAACAGCAAGGCTAAATGAAGATAGTCAACGTAGCTCTCTAGTTGATGACTGCAATTCCCCCACACCACCATCACAGGTGCTTGCTCTAACTTCGCAGTGTGATATGTGGTTGCATGTTGCATACGGTGTCTAGCTTGTAATGCTTCTAATTAGGGTAAATTGCATCTGCTTAGTTTACACATTATACCTGTGAATATGACATGCCTTCCTATTTTTGGTACACACTACATCTATGTGTTAACCTTGTTCTTACATGAAACTACCTCTCTTCTGTATCCTGCATCAATCACTTATGATAAGTCACCTTTATTCGTTGCATATTGCATATTATTTCTAGCCTGTTGCCATGTATTGCTTCTAATTGGTCAAATACATTTGTTAGGGCACCCTTTTAATTTGGCAGAGTGATATTGGTTTCATCTTTCATATGGTTTCTAGCTTGCATTGCTTCTAACAAGTTGAAGCACCTTGTGCTTAGTTTACACTTTATACATCATACATGTCAATATGTCACGCCGTCCTATTTTTCATACATATTCCATCCTCCTATCATGCGGCTGCCTTACATGAAAGTAGTGTTCGTCAATATCATGCATCAATGAGTTCTGAAGAGCAAATTTTATTCCTTTTTCTTGTGGGTTTGACCTGACAAGGCAAAATCAAGAAAGAGGAAGGAAAAGAGTAAGGAAGGCGATGATGGTGGTCCTCTGCAGCAACGTAAACGGAGCATCTGTACTGATAGTACATTACAAGGTCCAAGTCTCCGCTCCCCTACTGCACCATCCAAGGTGCTTGCTCTAACTTGGCAGTGTGATATCTGGTTGCATGTTGCATATGGTGTCTAGCTTGTATTGCTCCTAATTAGTGTAAACTGCATCTGCTTAGCTTACACATGATATGTGTGAATATGACACGCTTTCCTGTTTTTTGTACATACTATATCTGTCTATCACACCATGTTCTTACATGAAACTACTCTTCTTGTGTATCCTACATCAGGCACTTATGATGGAACACCTTTAAGTTGGCAGTGTGATATTGGTTTGCATCTTGAATATGATTTCTAGCATGTATTGCTTCTAGTTTGATGAACGCCACCTATGACGAGACAGTTTTAACTTGGCAGAGTGATATTGATTGCACCTTTCATATGGTGTCTAGTTTGCAGTGCTTCTAATTTGTTGAAGTGCCTTCTACTTAGTTACCACATCATAGGTGTGAATATGTGAAGCCGTCCATTTTTTCGTACATATTCCATCCTCGTATCATGACTTCGCCTTTCATCAGAGTAGTGTTCGTCAGTATCATGCATCAATGAGTTCTGAAGAGAAAATTTTATTCCTTTTTCTTATGGGTTTGACTTGACAAGGCAAAATCAAGAAAGATGAAGGAAAAGAGTAAGGAAGGCGATGATGGTGGTCCTCTGCAGCAATGTAAACGAAGCATCTGTACCGATTCTCCCTGTACTGATAGTGCATTACAAGTTCCAAGTCTCCGCTCCCCTACTCCACCATCCAAGGTGCTTGCTCTAACTTGGCAGTGTGATATCTGGTTGCATGTTGCATATGGTGTCTAGCTTGTATTGCTCCTAATTAGTGTAAACTGCATCTTCTTAGCTTACACATGATACATGTGAATATGACACGCTTTCCTGTTTTTGGTACATACTATATCTGTCTATCACACCATGTTCTTACATGAAACTACTCTTCTTGTGTATCCTGCATCAGTCACTTATGATGGAACACCTTTAAGTTGGTAGTGTGATATTGGTTTGCATCTTGAATATGATTTCTAGCATGTATTGCTTCTAGTTTGATGAACACCACCTATGACGAGACAGTTTTAACTTGGCAGAGTGATTGTAACACCCTGAGGATCATGCTACAGTAACTCTCTGTGATTAAGCTAATCATGTTGCTAAACAGGGCTTGATCACATTGGCATCACATTTCTTTTCAAACTCCTAATTCAAACTTCAATTAAAATTAAAGTGGAAAATAAAAGTTTTAAAAAATTTAAACAAAAATGTTCGGTGGGTGCCAAATAATGCACTGATAATTATTGTGGAGAAAACACATTTTTATAAAATGCCTAAATACTTTTAAATGAAATAAAACATAAAAGAAAATAAACAAATAAAAAGAAATGCAAAAGAACACAGAACAAAGAAAAAAAAGAAAAGGAAAAAGGAGAAGGCCCCCCCACAGCACCCCTGGCCCAACTGGGCCGACCCCCGGCCTAGCCGGCCTAGCCACCTCTCCCACTCGCTCTCCCCTTCCCTGTTCCCCCGACCGGGGTCGGAACAGGGGCCGGTCCCCGCCGCACCACCTCGCCGGCGAGGGGGAGGATAAGGGCGCCAGCACCCCCCGCCTCCTCGGGCCCCTCTCCCACTCACCCCCGCTCACCTCTCGACCCCTGCGCCTCTCTCTTCCCCCCCAGATCCACGCCGCACTTTCCTTCCCCACGCCCGATGCGGTCGCCGCCGTTCTCCGTCGTTCACACGGCCACCGTGCCCACCTCGCCGCCCCACGTTGTCTCCAAGGACCGCCGTCGCCCGCTGCTGCGTCTGGTGCAGCCCGTTGGAGACCGGAGCCCCTACAACGAGCACACCGAGCTCGTCTTCAGCTTCGGACGCCGGCAACCCCCCTTCTTCCCCGACGCCGACCTGCTGCTCCTAAGCCTCTCACTGGCCTCCGTGTGCCGCGCGGTGAGCCTCTCCCCCTCCTCCCCTGTCCTTTCTCTCTCACGCGCCCCCTAGCGGCTTCCCCATGCGCGCCCGAACGCCGCGCCGCGGAGCTCGTCGCCGGCGGGTCTCCGGTGACCATTTGGTCATGGGCGTAGGCCCGTTAGCTCGACCGCATCGTGTAGCACCCGCCTAGCTAGCTAGTTCGGCCGCTCGCGTGCCCTAACGCCGCACCCGCTCCAGCCCGAACTCCGGCGCCGCTTTTGCTCGTCGCCGGTGCCGTTTCCGGCAGCTCCAACTCCGGCCGGTCTCACCACGCGACGCGGCGGGCTCTCCCCGTTCGAACGCACCCACCCGCGCCCGTGTAGGCCCCCTCTAGACGGATCCCGACGGGGCCGAGCGCCCTCCGCCGCGTTTTCGTGCTCGCCGGCGTTCAGCCGCCGGCCTGCTGTGCTGGCACACCTGGGGCCACCCCTGGGTCACTGCCAGCGGGCCCCGCAGGCCCCGTTGACTGGGTCAACCCAGTCAACGTGCTGACTGGGCAGGCCCAGCCACTGACATGTGGCCCCCCTTCTGTTAATTAGTCTAGCAATTATTTTATAAATAAAAATAATTAGATTAACTAATCAGTCACTGACATATGGGGCCCATCCCTCTAATTAGACTGTTAGTTTAGTTTAAATTACTGTTAGACTAACAGAGGCTCACATGTGGGTCCCACTGGACCCACCTGCCTGGTTTGACTGGTCAGCCGACCTGTTGACCTGCTGACGTCAGCATTACCTCATGCTGACGTCATAATTCATTTTTGCTAAATTCAAATAATTCCAGAAATTCAAATAAACTTTGAAAATTCATATCTTTTAAACCGTAACTCGGATGAAAATGTTTTCTATATGAAAGTTGCTCAGAACGACGAGACGAATCCGAATACGTAGTCTGTTCGTCCACCACACCTCCCTAACCTATCGAACTAGCAACTTTCCCCCTCCGGTCCGTCTGTCCGAAAACGCGAAACATCGGGAATACCTCCCGGATGTCCCCCCTTCACCGGTACCACCTACTGTCGCGTTAGGACACACCTAGCACCGCTCATTGTCATGTCACGCATCGTCATGCTTATGTTTGCATTGTATTTACTGTTTCTTCCCCCTCTCCTCTCCGGTAGACTACGAGACCGACACTGCTGCTGCCCAGTTCGACTACGGAGTCGACGACCCCTCCTACTTGCCAGAGCAACCAGGCAAGCCCCCCCCCTTGATCACCAGATATCGCCTATTCTTCTCTATACTGCTTGCATTAGAGTAGTGTAGCATGTTACTGCTTTTCGATATCCTATCCTGATGCATAGCCTATCCTTGCTACTACTGTTGATACCTTTACCTGCAATCCTACATGCTTAGTATAGGATGCTAGATTTCCATCAGTGGCCCTACATTCTTGTCCGTCTGCTGTGCTATACTATCGGGCCGTGATCACCTGGGCGGTGATCACGGGTATATACTTATATACTATATACATGACACATGAGATGACTAAAGTCGGGTCGGCTCGTAGGAGTACCCGCGAGTGGATCTTTGTGGCGGAGCGACAGGGCAGGTTGAGACTGCCTAGGTGAGAGGTGGGCCTGGCCCTGGTCGGCGTTCGCGGTTACTTAACACGCTTAACGAGATCTTGGTATGTGATCTGAGTCTGGCCATTTGGTCTATACGCACTAACCATCTACGTGGGAGTAGTTATGGGTATCCCGACGTCGTGGTATCAGCCGAAGCTCTTTTGACGTCAGCAACTGAGTGGCGCGCGCCGCATTGGACCGTAAGCTCGCGCTTGTATTAAGGGGGCTAGGTCTGCTTCCGGCCGTGTACGCAACATGCAGGTGTGCATAGGGCGATGGGCCCAGACCCCTGCGCGCATAGGTTTAGACCGGCGTGCTGACCTCTCTGTTGAGCCTAGGTGGGGCTGCGACGTGTTGATCTTACGAGGCCGGGCATGGCCCAGAAAAGTGTGTCCGGCCAAATGGGATCGAGCGTGTTGGGTTATGTGGTGCACCCCTGCAGGGAAGTTTATCTATTCGAATAGCCGTGTCCCTCGGTAAAAGGACGACCCGGAGTTGTACCTTGACCTTATGACAACTAGAACCGGATACTGAATAAAATACACCCTTCCAAGTGCCAGATACAACCCGGTGATCGCTCTCTAACAGGGCGACGAGGAGGGGATCGCCGGGTAGGATTATGCTATGCGATACTACTTGGAGGACTTCAATCTACTCTCTTCTACCTGCTGCAAGATGGAGATGACCAGAAGCGTAGTCTTCGACAGGACTAGCTATCCCCCTTTTATTCTGGCATTCTGCAGTTCAGTCCACTGATACGCCCCTTTACACATATACCCATGCATATGTAGTGTAGCTCCTTGCTTGCGAGTACTTTGGATGAGTACTCACGGTTGCCTTTCCCCCTCTTTTCCCCCTTTCCTTCCTATCTGGTTGTCGCAACCAGATGTTGGAGTCCAGGAGCCAGACGCCACCGTCGACGACGACACCTACGACACTGGAGGTGCCTACTACTACGTGCAGGCCGCTGACGATGACCAGGAGTAGTTAGGAGGATCCCAGGCAGGAGGCCTGCGCCTCGTTCGATCTGTACCCCAGTTTGTGCTAGCTTTCTTAAGGCAAACTTGTTTATCTTATGTCTGTACTCAGATATTGTTGCTTCCGCTGACTCGTCTGTGATCGAGCACTTGTATTCGAGCCCTCGAGGCCCCTGGCTTGTATTATAATGCTTGTATGACTTATTTATGTTTTAGAGTTGTGTTGTGATATCTTCCCGTGAGTCCCTGATCTTGGTCGTACACATTTGCGTGCATGATTAGTGTACGGTCAAATCGGGGGCGTCACAGTGATATTGATTGCACCTTTCATATGGTGTCTAGTTTGCAGTGCTTCTAATTTGTTGAAGTTCCTTCTGCTTAGTTACCACATCATAGGTGTGAATATGTCAGCCATCCATTTTTTCGTACATATTCCATCCTCGTATCATGACTTTGCCTTTCATCAGAGTAGTGTTCGTCAGTATCATGCATGAATGAGTTCTCAAGAGCGAATTATATTCCTTTTTCTTGTCGGTTTGACCTTAGAATGCAAAATCAATAAAGTTGAAGGAAATTGGCAAGGCATTGGATGATGGTGGTCCTTCCGAGCAACTGAAATGGAGGTTCTCTACAGATTCCGCCATCCTCCCAACAATATTCGCAAGACAATGCAAGGCTAGACAGTCAACGTAGCTGTGTAGATGATGAGCACATCTCCCCTACTCCACCATCACAGGTGCTTGCTCTAACTTGGCACTATTATATGTGGTTGCATGTTGCGTATGATGTCTAGATTGTATTGCTTCTAACTTTGTTGAATTGCATCTGCTTACTTTACACATAATGCCTCTGAATATGACACGTGTTCCTGTTTCTAGAACATACATGTACATGATGAGCACATCTTCCCTACTCCACCATGACAGGTGCTTGCTCTAACTTGGAACGGTTATATGTGATTGCGTTTTCCGTATGATGTCTAGTTTGTATTGCTTCTGATTATGTTGAATTGCATCTGCGTAGCTTACAACTTATACCTGCAACGATCACTTACCCATAAGACACATTTAACTTGGGACTGTGATGTAGGTTTCATCTTGCATTGTGTTCTAGCTTGTACTGCTTCTAATTTCTTGAAATGGCACTTACGACGAGACACTTTTTACCTGTGTCGGGTGGTAGGTGCGACATATGCCAACGGGTGGCTTATCATTGTGGGAGCCAGTAAGACATCGCCGGTGCCTGGAAACAGGATAAGGCGAAGACATGCACGCCGGCGAATCGTACCCAGGTTCGGGGCTCTCCGTGGAGATAACACCCCTAGTCCTGCTCTGCGGGGTCTCCACATGATCACTAGATCAACACAAGTGGCTACAAGAGGCTCCTTGAGCTGTTTGGCTAGAGGAGGAAGAAGGGCAGGGCTAGCACTCCTTTTCTCTACATTTGGTGTCTAAAACTCTCAGAGCTCAACCCTTTGCATGGGTGCCCCGGGGGGTTTATATAGGCCTACCCCCAGGGGTACAATGGTAATCCGGCTGGACGCGGGTCCTAGCCGTCAGTGTCTGTATTCGCCGGCTTCTCTGCCGACTGCTGGGGCCCGCCGACTGGTGGGTCCCGCCGGCTGCCGGCCCCTTGGCCGACAGGCCGGCCCCACCGCTCGCCTTTGAGCGTCTCTCTGACAGCCTGTCGTGGGTGGCGTCATGGTCAACATGGCAACAGGGCCGCGCCGGACGAGGGATGGCCGGCCCGTACGGCGCACTGTGTCCACGCGTGCTCCGGGATTCGGGGGTGGCAGGCTATACTGTAGCCACACCCCGTCTTGTCACCGTTATGTGGGTGCAGCCCTTGAGGGTGGGATCTTGGCCGCTTGCCAGGAGCCGGTCTTCTTGTGGCCGGCTTCTGGGAGTCGGTCCTTTTGTGGCCGGCTTCTGGGAGCCGGCCATCTTGTGGCTCTCTTCGGGAGGGTTTTTTAGGGCCGGGTCGCCTTCCAGTAGTCGGCCTGTGAGATAGCCGGCCAGGGGAAGGCGGCCCTGTGCTTTGGGTGCTTGAAGGCTCGATCGGCCCGATAATTTTTGAAGAACCAGGGGTAGTCGGTTAGGCTACCAGTGGCCATTTACTCCGTCAGTAGTCCCCGAAGCTGGTCGGGCTTCGAGGCTGAAAGGGGGATGAGAAGCTCAATCAGCTTCCTATCTTGAAGAGCCAGCAGCTAGGAGCCGGCTTTGGTCAGGTGCGTCGTCTTGGTGAGGTTTTGAAGTCTGAAGGCGGGAGCCAGCCGGCGCGCACGCCGGGTCACGGGCCGGCCGCTTGCTGCCCACATGCCACGTGGCACCCTCCGGCTGGAAGGGCCTGCCAACCCACGCGCGTGATGGGACGCTGCTGCAGGCTGGGGCCCGCCACTTCCACGCCTAGGCCTAGGTGTGGAACTTCTGTGGCCCAAAACGGGCCGCTCGCCTTCCAACGGCAGTTTCCGCACGCCGTTAGGGCGCGATAATCGCGAGACGTGGGGGAGTGGGCGCAGTTAATCCCACGCCCCCCCACACCTCGCCTCCTCGGCTTCGCCGCACGAGGCTATAAATAGGGGGACGAGGGGGAGCGGCAGACGCTCGCACGCTCACCCTCGCTCCGCCATCTTCTTCTTCTTCCTCTCCGTCGCCGCAGCCCCTCGCCGCCGCGCCGTCCCTCTAATCTTCGCACCACCCCGCAGCTCCGCCGCTGCAGGGCCGTGGTTTCACCGTCGCCGCACCCTTTCTCATCAGCTTCTTGCCGTAATGTTGCGCAGCGGAGACTGGGACGGCTCCAACGTCCACGCGGACCACATCGACTTCCTCCGCAAGACGCGGCGGTTGCCCGGCGAGGACCACGTGCGGGTCCGTCTTGCGCCGAAGATGGAGATCTCGCCGGTGCCGGAGGAAGGCGAGTGGGTAATCTTCCGCTCGCACTTCCTACGCGGCCTTGGCCTGCCTGCGAGCGCCTTCTTCCGCTCCTTCCTTGAATTCTACCAGCTCCAGCCGCACCACCTCACTCCAGACACAGTGGTGCTGCTGTCTGCCTTCGTCACTTTGTGCGAGGGCTTCCTTGGCGTCCTTCCCACCCTCGAGCTCTGGGGGGAATTCTTCCAGTCCAAGCTCGGCACCGCCATGCAGGGTGTGCCGGCTCAGAGCGGCGCCTTCATCGCGATGCGGAGGCCGGTAGCTGACAACCCTTTTGCTCCCATCACGCTGATCCAGTCGGTGAAGCGCTGGCAAAAATCCTACTTCTACGTGAAGAATGTCGCCCCGCAAGGCGACTTCGTCAACTTGCCGGCTTATGTAGCCGGCCCGCTGGCTGGGAGGCGGCCCCAGTGGTCCTATCGGGCTAGAACACTGTCGCCGGCTGGAGCCGTCGCGCAACTCTGTGTAATGGTCCAGTCGGAGGGCCTGACCGGGTCCGACCTGCTGGCCGCCTTCGTGGTGCGCCGGGTGCTCCCGCTCCAAGGCCGCCCTCATATGATCTGTCAGATGAGCGGCCAACTCGATCCGAGTCGGATGTGCACCAAGGAGATGCCTCACGCCGAGGTAGCTCTCATGGTGAACTACCTCGCGAACTGCAAGCTCACCCACGAGTGGCAGTTTGGCAAGGAGCCGTACTCCCGTGCCCATCCCCCGCCTATGGTAAGCTTTCTTTATCTTCTCTTCTTTGCTTTTGTCACCAAGTTTCTCTTGGCCGATTCTGATCAGTCGGTTTGTCTTGACAGAGCCCCCTCCTTCGACCGGCTGCCGGAGCAGCGGGGGCGGAGCGCCAATTTCTCCCTGACCGGGAGACGCATGACTTGGATGACCCGGACTTGGGGGCGGCCGCGATGGACGACAACATTGAGGGGGAGGCGGCGAGGCAGTCGGCTCCGGGCTTGCAGCTAGCTTGGACGATTGGCCGGATGATGACGAGGCGGAAGTCGTCCCGCGCCGCCAGCCGGCGTCTGATCATGGCGCGGGCTCGTCTACCGCGCCGGCTGCCCGAGGCGGCGCGCAGAAGTGCTGGGCCGCGTCGGGCCTATTCGGCAGTCGGCCGAAGAAGCCCAAGAGCACGGTAGCGGCGACCAAGCGGGACGACGCAGCCGCGAAGGCTGCCCGCTTCTGCAAGGTGGTGAAGCAGCCACAAATGGTTTCGGCGTAAGTGTCGATTCTCTCACATATTCCTTCTTCTTTTTCGTTGGTATCTTCTGAATCCTTGTCTTGACTTATCAAACAGGGCTCCGCTCTCTCTTGAGCGGACCGCTGCCGCCTCCGTGGTTGGATCGGCAGGAGGATCCGCAAGCACCCGCCGCGTGGACCCCCGTGCCGAGCTTCAAGCGGCGACGGAGCGGAATGCGCGGGAGGTGCGGGAGGAGCTGAGGGCGGCCGCTGCCAAGGCGGCGTAGGATCTGGCGGAGGAGTCGGCGGCAACACAAGCCGACACGGTGGCCAAGACCCAGGCGGAGGCCGCAGCCATAGAGAGGGCGGGGGAGGCCCTGCTTGTCGTCCCCCTGCGTGCCGTGGCGCCCGAGATCCCGGAGCCCCCGCCGGAGGAAGCCGGTGGCGACCTGCCGGGGATGGAGAGGGAGGAGGACAATGTCGTCATCCGGGAGAGGGAGGCGGCACCGCCATCGCCGACCGGGGCGGACCAAGGCAGCCGGCCTAACGCGCCGCCCGTGCGCTGGAGGCGAGCCGGCTGCAAGGACGGACCTGGTGGTCCGGCCGCCATCGCGCCAGCGCGCGGGGAAGGTGACTTCGGTGCTGGACCCGCAGAAGGCCGCGGGCTCTAGCTCCTCGGCCCAGGATCTGGAGACAGCCAGCGCCAGCTCGGGGTGGACGCCGGGTGGTGGGACGGCCGTGGTGAACGTGGCGGCGCAAGAAGTCCGGAACCGGCTTCAGTCCCAGGCCGCCGTGCTGAGGCAGTACAATCAAGAGTTCCTCGCGACATGAACGGCCATTCGGGTGAGTCTTCCCGCTTTTCTGTTTCTTGATCTTGATTTCTTCCGTGGGGGCGCGTCAGCGCACCCACTGGGTGTAGTCCCCGAGTTTTGAGTCGGCTACTGAGCAGGAAGCTTGGAACTTCTTAGTAGGCTTCGGTTGCTATCTTGTTCTTATTCGCTCCTCTGTCCTACTTGCAGGACTATCATAACCTCCGCACGACTGCCTTCAACTCCCAGGCTCGGGAGCTGACCAAGAAGACCGCTGATCTAACTGAGAGCCGGAGTAAGTGCTTCATCTTTTATCTCACGTGGGGGCACGTCAGCGCACCCACTGGGTGTAGTCCCCGAGATTCGGGCCGACTGCTGAGCAGTCGGGCCGGATCTTTCTTGGCGACTTCTTTCTTATTGCTTTTTTCTTCTTTGCCATATCCGCAGAGGCCAATGCCGACCTGAGGGAGCAGTTGGGTGGGGCCCAGACCGCCCTTCGCGCCAAGGAAGCCGAGTGCAACGCCTTGGCCCAGGAGCGTGACCGCTTGGCCAAGAGGCTGGCCGACCAGGAGGAGAGCCATAAGGCGGCCCTGAAGGCGGTGCAGGACAGCGAGGCCGCCCTCCAAGCCGAATACGAGACCGAGGCGGCGGGCTGGCTACGGCCAGATCGAAGATTTGGTTGACGGTAGGCTGCCTTCTTCTTCGTTCCTTCGCTTGCCGCCTGCCATTTGGTCCATTTTCTGACTTGTGTTTTTTCTCTTCCTTTCTTACTTGTGCAGAGTACTTCCCTGGTTACTCCACTGCCGCCAACCAAGTCATCGAGGCCCACCGCGAGGCGCAAAGGCAGGCTGGTGCTGAGATCGCGCCGGATGCTCGTCGGTCGCTTGAGGAGCAGCTTCTGGCGATCCAAGCCCGCCTCCAGCCGGCTCACCGCATGCTCCGCCGTCTTCAGCGCGTTGGGGCGCAAGTGCTGGCCGCCCTCTGGCCCGGCGAGGTGGTTCCCCGTACCCCCAGTCGGACTGCCGACTGGCTGGAGGTAGCGGTTGGCCGCTTCGAGGCCTGGAAGGCTTCTGCAGCTCGGTCAGGCGCCAGGCGGGCGCTGGAGTTCGTCAAAGCTTGGTATCCCGAGCTGAGCTTGGACCAGCTGGCCACCTGGCGGCAGGAGGCCGACGAGGAGCTGGAGGCGGTGCGGCCGGATATCATCCAGCGCGCCTCGGCGATCGCCGACTACACCGACACCAGCGCCTTTGCTCCTGAGGTGGATGATGACGGCATTGCTCAGCCGGAGGAGTGGTTCGGGCTGAACCCAGCGGATGGTGAGGACTCGGCGGAGGAGATCGACTCCTGCGACGAGGGCGAAGAAGAGGAGGAAGAGGATGGTGAAGACGCCGTGCCAGATGGTGGAGCAACCGGCCAGCCTCAGCTTGATCGTGCCTCCAGCAACGAGGCGCGTGCGAGCGCGCCGCCTACAGCCGGCGATGATCAAGCCGAGACTCGCCAGCCGGCCATTCCTCTAGCCAGCACTGCCATCTCCACCGACCTGCCTGGCTCGCCTGTTGCACCCTTGACCTGATCCGCCGTCTTTACTTTCCTGTTTTATTACTCTTTGAACAATATTTTGTTAAGTTTGCGTAGTTCCACCCACTGGGGGTGTATTCAAACTATGTTTAATGCTGGCCTTTTGAAGGTTTTTTGTGTAAATATAATCATGCATGTGTTTGGCTTCCGATTGTTCTTGCTTTCCATCCTTTTGGCTGTTTCCTTTGCCGCCCTCCCTTCGTTGCCGTCTTCCCAGCCGGACAGCTGCTCTGCAGTCTGTGGCTGGGGAAGGGCTTGGTCGTTTGAGAGGGCAAGTACTCTAGCTTTCTTGGATTGTAGCAAGGTGAATGGGAAGCCGGCTAGCCGGCTGTTCTGACAGCCGGTAGGCGGGGTGGGAGGCCGGCTTGTGTTATATAAGTTCGTTAGTCCTTAGCCGTTTTTCGTGTGGGCATCCTTTCCTGCCTTTGACTCTTGCCAGTCGAACAGTCGGTTCTTCGAGCTGCGACTTTCAACAAGAGAGGGCTTGGGTGTCGGCACACTACTTGTCTGACTGGAGGTAGAACTTTAATATAACTCAAGGCGGCAAGTCCCCGGGCCGACTGATCGAACCCGGTGCCGGACAGAAAATCAAATGTAATAATACATTCATAGGTATGACACTCGTCATACATAGATAAAAGAGGGTAGTCCCCGAGTGCTCCTCGGGGGGCCGTTGTCTTGTACTTAATGCAAAAGGTAGCGTGGTACATACTGCTTTTAACTGTAAAATCTTCGGAGGAGATTTGCGTTCCATGGTCGTTCCGACTCCTTGCCGGAATCATCTCTCTTGCGTGCCTTCGGCTTCTGTGCGTCGATCAGGTAGTAGGAGTCGTTGCCTAGGGCCTTGCTGATGACGAAGGGGCCTTCCCAAGGGGCCGAGAGCTTGTGCTGGCCGGCTGTTCGCTGGATCAGCCGGAGCACAAGATCGCCTTCTTGGAAGGATCTTGGCTTGACCTTCCGGTTGTGGTAACGGCGCAAACCCTGCTGGTAGATGGCGGACCGGCTGAGTGCTAACAGCCGGCCCTCTTCCAGCAGGTCAACGCCGTCTTCTCGCGCTTCCTTGGCCTCCGCCTCCGTGTACATGGTGACCCGAGGTGAGTCGAACTCAATGTCAGTTGGGATGACAGCCTCGGCACCATATACAAGGAAGAAAGGGGTGAAGCCGGTTGACTTGTTCGGGGTAGTACGCAGACTCCAGAGGACAGCCGGCAGCTCATCGAGCCAGCAGCCGGCCGAACGCTCCAGTGGTACGACCAGTCGGGGCTTGATGCCGGAGAGGATGAGGCCGTTTGCTCGCTCGACTTGGCCGTTTGACTGCGGGTGGGCAACGGACGCTAAGTCCAGTCGGATGCCCTGTGTCGCGCAGAAACGTGCCAGTGCTCCTTTGGCAAAATTCGTGCCATTGTCGGTGATGATGCTGTGTGGTATGCCATACCGGGTGGTGATATCTGCGATGAATGTCACGGCAGTCGGCCCGTTCAGCTTCTTGATTGGCTTCGCTTCAATCCACTTGGTGAATTTGTCCACGGCGACAAGCAGATGTGTCATGCCGCCGCGCGCCGTCTTGAATGGGCCCACCATGTCCAATCCCCAGACGGCAAAGGGCCAGGTGAGGGGGATGGTCTTGAGTGCAGAAGCCGGCAGGTGTTGCTTGGAGCTGAAGACTTGGCACCCTTTGCAGCATTTGACTAATTCCTTGGCGTCTTCCAAAGCAGTCGGCCAGAAGAACCCATGGCGGAAAGCTTTGGCGACAAGTGAACTAAAGGCCGCGTGGTGGCCGCATTCGCCTTGGTGGATGTCCTTGAGGATTGCTATGCCCTTCTCTGGCTCGACGCAGCGCTGGAAGACTCCAGTGACGCTGCGCTTAACGAGTTCTCTGTTTATTATTGTGTATGCTCCGGCTCGGCGTTGAACTTGTCTTGCCGAGATCTCGTCAGTCGGCAGCTCTCTGTTTACCAGGAAGTTGAGGATGGGTTGGGCCCATGATGGAGCTGTGACTTCTTCTATTGCCAATACGGCTACTGCGACCCGGGTGGGTGGTTTGGGTGGTGGAGAATTGGAGTCGGCCACCGCCTGTTGTGTCGTTGCAGTCCCCGGGCCGACTGCTGCAGTCCCCGGGCCGGGTTCTGAAGTCCCCGAGCCGGGTGCGACTACGGCAGTCCCCGGGCCGCCTGTCGAAGTCCCCGAGCCGCCTGCTGGGTTCCCCAAGTCGGATCCGACTGCATCAGGGGCAGGCGGTACGAAGATGGAGTCTGATTCTGGAGACGGCTTGACAGACGGTTTGAGGAGGCGTTGGAGAGAGACGCCGGTTGGTATAGCTTGTCGGGTGGAGCCGATTCGTGCCAGGGCATCTGCTTGCTCGTTGTCGGCCCGTGGCACGTGGAGGAACTCGCATCCTTCAAAGTATCCGCTGATTTGCTGAACGAGGAATCGGTAGCTCGCCATGTTTGCGTCCTTGGCGTCCCAGTCGCCGGATGATTGTTGGACTACCAAATCCGAGTCGCCATAGCACAGGATCCGGCGGATGCCGAGCTCTTTGGCTAGCCGGAGCCCGTGTATGAGCGCCTCGTACTCGGCCACATTGTTGGAGGCGGCAAAATGAATTTGCAATGTGTATCTGAGTTTGTCGCCCTTGGGAGAGGTGAGGACGATGCCGGCTCCCAAGCCGGTGCGCATCTTGGATCCATCGAAGTGCATCCGCCAATGAGTGGAGTCGGGAGCCGGCGGTAGGTACTGGGTCTCGGCCCAGTCGACAAGGAAGTCGGCCAATGCTTGGGACTTGATGGCGGTGCGAGGCTGGTAGAAGATCGTGTAAGGAGCCAGCGCAATGGCCCACTTAGCCACCCGGCCGGATGCATCCCGGCTGCCTATGATCTCGGCGAGCGGGGCAGTACATACGACCGTGATGGGATGCTCTTGAAAGTAGGGCTTCAGCTTCTTGGCGGCGAAGTATACTCCATAGCACATCTTCTGGTAGTGCGGGTAGTTTTGCTTCGAGGTGGACAGTACTTCGCTCAAATAATACACCGGCCTCTGGACTAACTGAGCCCGGCCTTCTTCTGGGCGTTGGACCACAATAACTGTACTGACCACTCGGCTAGTCGCGGCAATGTAAAGGAGCATGGGCTCTTTCTCAGTCGGCGCCGCCAAGACAGGCGGCGTGGTCAGCATCTTCTTCAACTCGTGAAAAGCTTGGTCTGCTTGGTCGTTCCACTCGAAGTGGGTGGACTTTTTCATGAGTCGGTACAGGGGGAGAGCCTTCTCTCCTAGCCGGCTGATGAAGCGGTTCAGGGAGGCCAGGCACCCGGTAAACTTTTGGACGTCTCGCAGCTTGGTAGGAATCTCCATTCTCTCTATGGCCTTGATCTTCACTGGGTTGCACTCGATGCCGCGTTCGGAGACCAAGAAGCCTAGAAGCTGGCCGGCTGGTACTCCGAACACGCATTTCTCAGGGTTGAGCTTGATCTGAAACCGGCGCAAGTTGGCAAATGTTTCTCTGAGGTCTTCCAGCAGGGTGCCGCGCTTCTCCGTCTTCACCACAATATCGTCTACATAGACGTGGGCATTTCTGCCGAGTTGCTTGAGGAGGCATTTCTGCATGCAACGCTGAAAAGTGGCACCGGCATTTCTCAAGCCGAATGTCATAGTCAGGTAGCAGAAAGCTCCGAATGGTGTGATGAAGGCGGTCTTCAGGCGGTCGGCTGGATCCAACTTGATCTGATGGTAGCCTGAGTAAGCATCCAAGAAACTCAACAGCTCGCATCCGGCTGTGGAGTCTATCACTTGATCGATTCGAGGTAAGGCAAACGGATCTTTGGGGCAGGCTTTGTTGAGGCTGGTGTAATCTATACACATGCGCCATTTATTGTTTTTCTTCAACACCAGGACCGGGTTGGCAAGCCATTCTGGAAAAAACACCTCCATAATGAAGCCGGCTGCCAGAAGCCGGGCTATCTCTTCTCCTACAATCCTTCTCTTTTCCTCCGACAGTCGGCGGAGGGGTTGTTTGACTGGTTTTGCGTCTGCTCGGACGTGTAGCTTGTGCTCGGCGAAATCCTTCGGAACACCCGGCATGTCCTTTGGGGACCATGCAAAGATGTCCCGATTCTCACGGAGGAAATCGACGAGCTCGCCTTCCTATTTGCTGTCCAGGTTTGCACCAATGACAGCAAACCTCTCCGGGTTCTCCGGGTCCAGAGGTATCTTCTTTGTTTCCTTGGCCGGCTGGAAGGAGCCTTGAGCATCATATTCCTTGGGGTCAGGGGACAGGGCCGGCTGCTTGCCGGCCATGGCCACGACTCGGCCAGCATCTTCTTTTCTTCAGCAATCACGAGGGACTCGGCCAGCCGGCTGCTGGCTGCAGCACACTCGGAGGATTTCTTGTAGTCTCCGGCTATGGTGATGATCCCCTTTGAACTCGGCATCTTCATCTTGAGGTAGGCGTAGTGGGGCACAGCCATGAACTTGGCCAGGGCAGGTTGGCCAAGCAACGCGTGGTAGGGGCTCTCTAGATCCACCACTTCAAACCAGATTGCTTCTCGGCAGAAGTGATCCTTGTCTCCGAAGAGAACATCCATCTTGATCTTGCCGATTGGTGAGCAGCACAGGCCGGGTACGATGCCATGGAACACAGTCCGGCTTGGCATGAGTTGCTTCGTCTTGATGTTCAGCTTCTCCATGGTGTCGCGGTACAGTATGTTGATGCTGCTCCCACCGTCAATCAGTACACGGGAGAAACGGGCAGCTCGTCTTTCTGTTGCGAGGGTGGCGTCCAACACCAACGCATAAGAGCCAGGAGACGGCATCACCTCTGGGTAATCGGCCCGGCTCCAGCTGATGGGCTTCTCAGACCAATGCATAAACTCTGGGTTGCTAGAGGCCACCGCGTTGACTTCTTGGTGCTGTCGGCGCCGACTGCGCCTGTCCTCAGTTTGGCTTCTAAAGACGACGTAGGCGGCGTGCTCGTCCGGGAAATCGTCTTGAATGGTTCAGACTGCTGGTCGGGCAGCCGGCTGCTGAGGGGCTGGAGGTGGCGGGCCGACAGGTGGAGGCGGCACCAGCCCTTCGCCTTTGGAGATCCGCGTGAGCCAATGACACTCCCGGGTTGTGTGGTTGGACGGCTTCGCGCCGCTGTGGAACTTGTAGGAGGCATCAAGGGTTTGCTCGTAGGAGAAAGCCGGCTGCCAAGCCGGCCTGCCGCCCTTCTGCTTCTTGGGCACGGGCCGCTCTTCAGGTTGTTCGTCTTCGACTGTGGCCACTTGCCGACTAGTGGATGGCGGCATAGGGGCCTTGCGCTTGTTGTCGTTCTGGTAGGGGCGTCGATTGGAGTCACCAGCTGGCGTCTTGGGAGCCGGAGCGAGCACCTTTCCAGAGGCGTCCACTCGAAGCTCGGTCTTCAATTAAGAGTCGGCTGTGGCGTACTTGTCTGCTATGATCAGCAGCTCGTCGAGGGTAGTCGGTTCATCGCAGAGGAGTCGGTGCTTGAGGAGGGTGCCCTCTCGGCACCCGGCGGTGAAGTACTCTATGGCTTGAACCTCGTGCACCCCTTCGCATGAGTTGCGGAGCTCGGGCCAACGCGTGAGGTAGTCGCGAGTTGATTTGCTGGGCCCTTGGACGCACAAGGAGAGCTGGCGGGGCTTGGGAGGCCGCTTGTACGTGCTGGTGAACTTGCGGATGAAGACTTCCGTGAAGTCTAGCCAGCTGTTGATGCTGTAGGGCTTGAGGCTGTTCAACCAAGTGCGTGCCGTGCCTTGAAGCATGAGCGGGACATACTTCACGGCAATGCGCCTGTTGCCGTTCGCTATGCGGACTGCGGTGGAGTAATCGATCAACCAGTCTTCCGGCTTCACGGAGCCGTTGTATTTTGGCATGTCTCTTGGGAGCGAGAACCCTTTGGGGAAGGGCTCGTCGCGGATGCGGGGGCCAAAGCAAGGCGGGCCGACATCGTCTTCTTCTTCTAGCGCCAGGGATCGCGCTAGGCGGTCGATCCGGTGGCGGGCGTCATTCTCGCCGACTCCTTCGCGGTGGCCTAGTCGGCCGCCAAGAGTCGGATGCGTAACAGGCGGCGGGGTGGGATATCTCTCCCCACGAGGCGGGGGAGGAAGCGGATCGCCTCGTCGTTCCACAGCTCGGGGGCGTCCTTCTGCGTCGCGCTCGATGGTGAGCCGAGTCCGACTGCGGCTAGCAGCCGGCTGCTTCTCTTTCCTCGCGCGGGCACCATCTGCAGTCGGCATCCAGGATGTCGCGCCGTGCTCTCGGCGTGGGGGAGGACTTTCAGCGCGGGCGCTGGCTTCATGCCGCTCTGCGGCTGCGTCGATCAGCTGCTAGATGCGTCTAGTCATGTAAGGGAGTTCGTCGCCCCCCAGCCCGTTCAGCTCGTCTACAGCCGCCTGAGCGGCACGCAGGTTCTCGAGTGGCGTGGCGTAGACTGGGCGGTCTGCTCCCAGCATGCTGGCAATGGCCGCGCCGCGCTTCTTGACGATGCCGGCTCGGCTCGACCCGCCAGGAGGCGGCGTACCAAAGGCGGTGCGATCGACTTCACGCTGGTGAGCCTCAGTGAGGCGTCACATGGAAGCTATCTTCTGGCCCTCCGCGACGAGGGCGAGGCGGCGTGCCTCCAGTGTCTCAGCGTCGGCGTTGGCCGGGATGGGGACGGACAAGTCGTGCAGTGCCGCTTGTAGGGTGTCGTGGGTGTTCTCACCTGAGACGACGCCGTGGCTGATGACCAGCACCTCGGTGACAGCGCTGCTGCCACTGTCGGTTCGAGGAAGAGGGTCGTCGATGATCACCACGTTGGTGGGGAAGGCGTCAAGCGATGCCGTGTCGGACTCCACAAGCATTGGTTCGGTGGAGCCGACCGACTCCAAGTCCACAGCAAGCTCGCTGGAGACGTGAAGCTGGTCGAGGAGGCCGACGAGGCGGCTCTCGGGGCAGTCGGTGCCCGCTTCGGACGCGGGCTCGTCGGAGACGCGAGCCTCGCCAAGAAGATCGGCGAGGCAGCTCGCCGCGCAGGCGTCGCCGACGCCTTGCAGCGCGTCAGGGCAAGCTCCATCGGGCTTTTCGGGCTGGCTACGCTCGCTGGGGAGGAAAAGGGTTCCCGTCCAGAATAGGTCTCCGGACGATGGTGCACCTGGCCCCACGGTGGGCGCCAAATGTCGGGTGGTAGGTGCGACATATGCCGACGGGTGGCTTATCATTGTGGGAGCCAGTAAGACATCGCCGGTGCCTGGAAACGGGATAACGCGAAGACATGCACGCCGGCGAATCTTACCAAGGTCCGGGGCTCTCCGTGGAGATAACACCCCTAGTCCTGCTCTGCGGGGTCTCCGCATGATCACTAGATCAACACAAGTGGCTACAAGAGGCACCTTGATCTGTTTGGCTACAGGAGGAAGAAGGGCAGGGCTAGCACTCCTTTTCTCTCTATTTGGTGTCTAAAACTCTCAGAGGTCAACCCTTTGCATGGGTGCCCCGGGGGGTTTATATAGGCCTACCCCCAGGGGTACAATGGTAATCCGGCTGGACGCGGGTCCTAGCCGTCAGTGTCTATATTTCCCGGCTTCTCCGCCGACTGGTGGGTCCCGCCGGCTGCCGGCCTCTTGGCCGACAGGCCGGCCCCACCGCCCGGGGGTCTTGTCGGTGGCTGGTTACTATAGCCTCGCCCCTGATGACGAGGGCTTTGTCGAGGTAAGCATGGCTACAGTGTCGCCGCCTGGCGGGCTCTCACTATAGCCTTACCTCGTCTTGTCTCCTTAATGATGCACATACTTCGAGGGAGTGGGGTAGCCGGCTATTGGGAGCCGGCTACGCCCTAGACTGACTGGGGGAGGCTTGGCTGCCTATGAGCCTCTCTCTGGCTGAAGGGGCCCGCCGCCCGCGGGCCGTAGTGACAGCCTGTCGTGGGTGGCGTCATGGTCAACATGGCAACAGGGCCGCGCCGGACGAGGGATGGCCGGCCCGTACGGCGCACTATGTCCACGCGTGCTCCGGGATTTGGGGGTGGCAGGCTGTACTGTAGCCACACCCCGTCTTGTCACCGTTATGTGGGTGCAGCCCTTGAGGGTGCGATCTTGGCCGCTTGCCGGGAGCCGGTCTTCTTGTGGCCGGCTTCTGGGAGTCGGTCCTTTTGTGGCCGGCTTCTGGGAGCCGGCCATCTTGTGGCTCTCTTCGAGAGGGTTTTTAGGGCCGGGTCACCTTCTAGTAGTCGGCCTGTGAGATAGCCAGCGAGGGGAAGGCGGCCCTGTGCTTTGGGTGCTTGAAGGCTCGATCGGCCCGATAATTTTTGAAGAACCAGGGGGAGTCGGTTAGGCTACCCGTGGCCATTTACTCCGTCAACCTGATAGAGTGATATTGGTTGCATGTTCATATGGTGCCTAGCTTTCATTTCTTCTATTTTGATTAAATTGCACCTGCTGAGTTCATACGTTATACATGTGCATATGACATGGCGTTCTATCTCTAGAATACACTGTATCTATCTATCATACCATGTTCTTACATCAAAGTACTGCTGTTGTGTATCCCGCATCAGTCACTCATGATTGGACACTTTTAACATGGCAGTATGATAGTGGTTGCATCTTGCATTGATTTCTATGTTGTACTGCTTCTAATTTTTCTAATTGCCACTTATGATAAGACACTTTTAACTTGGCAGAGTAATATTGGTTGCATCTTTCATATGGTGTCTAGCTTGCATCACTTCTATTTTCTTGAAAATCCTTCTGCTTAGATTACACATCGTAGCTGTGAATATGTCATGCCGTCCTGTTTTCCTTACATATTCCATCCTCATACGGTTGTCTTACATCAAAGTATTGCTTGTCTGTATCATGCATCAATGAGTTCTGAAGAGCGATTTTATTCTTTTGTGTTGTGGGTACGACTTGACATGGTAAAGTAAAAAAAGAGCAAGGAAAATAATATAGTAGGGAGTGGTGTTACTCGTCAGGTGAAACGGAAAAGGATCGGCCGTCCAGATTCTGCTGGTACTTATTGTGCAGTAGAAGGTCCAACTCCACCAGCTAATCCACAAACACAGTATCACCTGCTCCACCAGCTGCAGCATCTGCTTCAACTGTACCAGCATCTCAACGAGTTACTCGTTCGTTTGCTCTGGAGCTGGCCAGTTCCCAAGCTGCCTTCACATCTAACACTACTTCCGAAGCACTGCTGACACAACAGGACTTGGCAAGATCAGATGAACCTCATGAGCATCAACACCAAGACGGTACCTGACCGAGTCAAGTTGCAGTTGCATGCTCCTTTATATGCACTCTCATAGTTTGATGCACACTAACACTTTCCATATTCGTTGTTGAACTAGCACCACGACGCAAGCAGAAATAGACATCAGGGATAATGCTTGACAGATTAACAAAATCTAAAGGAGGAAGAATGGAGATCCATTTTGAGGCAGGTTTAAAAAGGCCACGTGATGCTACAGAGTCAGCCAAGTTAGTATTAGAGGCAGCCGTTGCCGTTAGGTGTCATGCACGTATCCTCCCAACGTGGATCCAGTACAGGAATGAGAAAGACAATACCCAGTTTACACCTTCCTTGACCATTTATCCGTAAGTAATGTTATTCATCGCAATTAGTAATATTGTCTTACTCTGTCCCATACTTTCTAGCTTCCTCCTAATAAGACTCACATTCTTTTTTCAACAGATGAGGTTCAAGTTGGATCCGAAAGACGATGCAACTAAACAAGCATGCACTCATGTTTTTCAGTCTGCTCTGCGACAATATCGGTACCACCTTAGAAAATCTCACTTTGAAGGCAAGGCTAACAATGAAATCGCCCAAACATCTCCAGTGGAATATATTACAGATGAAGACTGGACAGCCCTCGTTAAACACTGGTCTGATCCAAAGTATCAGGTAGGCTATATGTATTTGATCAAACCACATATTGAACTTGTATTTATGTATGTGCCTTACAAGTGTATCTTCTTCTAGGCTAACTGTCTGAAGAACAAGACCAACCGTTCTAAAGTGAAATTCCAACAGACAACAGGATCTCGTAGCTATATTGCACACTGCGAGGCTCTTGTAAATAGCTGCCACTTCCTTCTTTTTTCTATGCCATATTATCATATCTATATTGACTTGTTCCTAATACAAAGGAAAGCCTGTGCGGACCAAAAAGAACCTGAACCGAATGCAGTGCAAATCTTCAAGGATTGCCACACCAGCCAGATGAAGGGCATGAGCACACCAGTTCAAGCCGCTGTTGTAAGTCCTTACTCCTCCTGCCTTTTAACTGATTGGTACTGTGATGTGTTCATTTAAGTACTTGGTTTGCAGCCAATGTCAGTTACCCTGTTCACTTTTATACACAGTTGCCTTAACGTATCATTTCACCTTACATGGTTTAAAAGAGATGAAGGATATTATTTTGGTCTTGATCTGTATTCTAGTTGTTATGTTCACGTGCGCACACAATGATAAAATAGCCTATTTGTTTTATATCTGTTGCCCATGATATGAATGATGTCATACTATGTTCATCCTACTTTAAACCATGTCTCTTTATCCTTAGATGTCAACGAATGTGAGGAAATAGACAATACAGTAGGCATGCTACATGGACATATGTTCCGAAAGTGATTTTATTATGTAGTTGGCACTACAATACATGCTAATGTATTACAGTAGTTCACCAAAATAAGTTATGTATAAACGTGTAACCTACTTTGTTTGTTTTTTTCTCATTAGTAACTTATCTGGTACACTAATCTACAAGTTCAAACTTTTAGGAAGCTATGGAAAAAATGATTGAACAGCCACAACCACCTGAAGGTGACGAGGCTACCATAGGCACAATGTCACCTCTTGCTGCAGTGCGTCAGTATCTCTCCACTAGCAGTGCAAAAAGCACCTTCCTGCGTAATTCTGGGTTGGTTGTCAAGGTAACCTCGTCCAAATCGCCTACTGAACAAAATCTTCCTGCTAGACAGAGTGACATATCTGTGCTCCAAACACAAGTCCAATCCCTAATGGACGTCGTTTTGGAAACAAGAATAGTGGTTGACAAATGTCGTCAAGATATGAATGGTTTTGAAACCAGACTATCAGACATTCGCTTCATTGTTCAAGAGCAATGGAGAAAAAAAGATGAAGATCGTGCTGCTCCGTCAGATTCTACAGCCTGAAACATTAGCACTCAGGTCAAATGATCTGTGCTTCTATACATCTGATGGTGCTTTTATCTGCAAGGACTGTAAACTTTATGCCAACAGGCCTTTTGTTGTGATATAGCATTTATGCTGCTGCCAAAGGCTGCAATAATTACGACGCTATTTTTGTATAGGGTAGGTTTATCTTAGTAATGTATTCGGCCGAAAGCTTCATAGGAGCCCAACATGCCAACATTCGTCGGGCCCATTCCAATTGGGCTAAAAACGATTATGGGCCAAAATTTGCATGTAGCCCACTAAAAATATCTGGGCCTAAATCAGCATAAGATTTCATATTTTTCTGGTAGGCCTATGCCCATAGTGGGCCTTTAACAGGCCTAAACATAATTTCGGCCCTCAGTAACAATAGGCCGTTTACAGGTGTAAATATCTCGAGCCCATAAAAAACATGGGCCTTTAAAAGACTGAAAGTGAGATTGGGACCATTTACGATGCGGATCTTTCACAGGCCGAAATTCTGACGGGCCGTAAATGCGCCGACCTAATACACGGGCCTTTAACAGGCCGGAACTTTGGTCGGGCTAGATTATCGTCATTTTTATATGGGCCGTTAATGCGCCCGATGTGACGTTGGGCCACATATGGCCCATGGATTTCGTCCGACATTAACAGGCCGAAAGTGGCCCAAATCTATGGCGGGCCGCTAACAGGCCGAATGTCAGACATGGCTGAATATGACCCAAATCCTTCACGGTCGTTTATGGGCCGAAAGTTTCAATGGCCTGTAAATGGGCCCAAATGAAGCAGGACCTTTAACAGGCCGGAAATACACCGGGCCGTAATTTGGCCCATATACTTAGCGGACTGTTAACGGGCCAGAAGTGATCATGGGCCGCGATGATGACAAGTTTAGGACAGGCTTTTGACGGGCCGATTTGACACTAGCCGTACGGGCCTTAACTGAGAATGTTGGGCCTTTATCTGGGCCGGCCCATTATGGTCCGCAAAATCTCGCCGGCCTTTAGCTGGGCCGGCCCATTATGGCCCGCAAAATCTCGTGGGCCTTTAGCTGGGCCGGCCCATTATGATACGAAAAATCTCGTGGGCCTTTTGCTGGGCTGGCCCATTATGGACCGAAAAATCTTGTGGGCCTTTAGTTGGGCTGGCCCATTTAAACTTTATGGGCCACTTTTGGGCCGGTCCACATGTTAGCATATCATAGGCGCATCTCGCCCATTGGATGAGTGACACCTGTGCCAACGCGGAGCTGACACGTGTTTCCGTCAGCCAATCAGAATTTTACACGTGGAAAATCCCCATTAGTCCTGGCTGTTAACGGGTTATCGGATCCAAAACCTAACCCGATAGCTTAACGGCGTTCTGTTACGGTGGATGCCACGTGTCGGTCACCCTTGACGAAAGCACTTCTGTGACGCGCGATTTATCGTCATGGAAGTGGACACTTCCGTGATGATAATTTTGGTAATGTCATGGAACACTTCTACGACAGCACATATATGACTATCTTGATTCTGTCATAAATTTGTCATGGATGTACATGCATGACAGAAAACGTGACCTACTGTGACAAACACATATCATCACGGAAGTGTCTTTTTTGTCGTGGAAGTGCCACTGGCTCACCAGAATTGCCAAGGGCGAAGGACTGCCGCCTCCGCCTGCTGGCCAGCCGGCTCCACCTCCTCAGCAGCCGGCGGTCCGCCCTGTTGCCGCTGTCCAAGATGAGTTCCCCGAAGAACACGGAGCCTACGTCGTCTTCACTAGTGTGGCCGACGACAGGCGTGGCCGGCGTCAGCAGCACCGTGAGGTGAATACTGTCACTTCCGAAGCCCCAGAGTTCATGCACTGGTCCGAGAAGCCCATCAGCTGGAGCCGCGCTGACCACCCGAAGGTGATGCCTTCTCCGGGTTCCTACGCCCTGGTGTTGGATGCCACCTTCTCAACTGAGAGGCGAGCTGCTCGTTTCTCCCGAGTCCTGATAGATGGCTGTAGCAGTATCAACATCCTGTACCGTGGCACCATGGAGAAGCTGCACATCAAAGAGAAGCAACTCCTGCCCAGCCGGACTGTCTTCCATAGCATTGTACCTGGCCTTTCCAGCTCACCAATCGGCAAGATCAAGATAGATGTCCTCTTCAGAGAAAATGACCGCTTCCGTCGCGAATCAATTTGATTTGAGGTGGTTGACCTGGAGAGCCCTTACCACGCGCTCCTAGGCCAGCCAGCTCTAGCCAAGTTCATGGCAGTGCCGCACTAAGCCTACCTCAAGATGAAGATCTCGGGTACCGAGGGCATTATCACTATAGCCGGCGACTACAAGAAGTCGGCCGCCTATGTTGATGCTGGCAGCCGGCTGACCGAGTCCCTCGTGATTGCAGCCGAGAAAAAGCTCCTTGACCGGGTTGTGGCTGATACGTCTCCAACGTATCTATAATTTTTGATTGTTCCATGCTATTATATTATCCATCTAGGATGTTTTATATGCATTTATATGCTATTTTATATGATTTTTGGGACTAACCTATTAATCTAGACCCAGTGTTGGTTTCTGTTTTTCCCTTGTTTTTGAGTTTTACAGAAAAGGAATACCAAACGGAGTCCAATTGACGTGCCAATTTTTGATGATTTTTGATGGACCAAAAGAAGCCCCCGGAGTGAAAGAGTTGGGCCAGAAGAGTCCCGGGCCATCCACGAGGGTGGGGGCGCGCCCCCTATCTCGTGGACGACTCGGAGACTACTACCTCTTGAGCACTGCGTTGGTTTTCCCTTGAAGAGGAAAGGGTGATGCAGTAAAGTAGCGCAAGTATTTCCCTCAGTTTTTGAGAACCAAGGTATCAATCCAGTAGGAGACCACGCACGAGTCCCTCGCACCTACACAAACAAACAAGAACCTCGCAACCAACATTATAAAGGGGTTGTCAATCCCTCAACGGTCACTTACGAGAGTGAGATCTGATAGATATGATAAGATAATATTTTTGGTATTTTTATGATAAAGATGCAAAGTAAAATAAAAGGCAATAAAAATAGCTAAGTGTTGGAAGATTTATATGATGAAAAATAGACCCGGGGGCCATAGGTTTCACTAGTGGCTTCTCTCGAGAGCATAAGTATTACGGTGGGTGAACAAATTACTGTTGAGCAATTGACATAATTGAGCTTAGTTATGAGAATATCTAGGTATGATCATGTATATAGGCATCACGTCCGCGACAAGTAGACTGACTCCTGCCTGCATCTACTACTATTACTCCACACATCGACCGCTATCCAGCATGCATCTAGAGTAT
This sequence comes from Triticum aestivum, assembly GCF_018294505.1. Taxonomy (NCBI): domain Eukaryota; kingdom Viridiplantae; phylum Streptophyta; class Magnoliopsida; order Poales; family Poaceae; genus Triticum; species Triticum aestivum. The sequence continues at coordinate 506,225,155 of NC_057808.1, forward strand.
TAAGTTCAACAGAAGAGAGTAACGCTTTAAGTAAGATGACATGATGTAGAGGGATAAACTCATGCAATATGATATAAACCCCATCTTGTTATCCTCGATGGCAACAATACAATACGTGCCTTGCTGCCCCTACTGTCACTAGGAAAGGACACCGCAAGATTGAACCCAAAGCTAAACACTTCTCCCATTGCAAGAAAGATCAATCTAGTAGGCCAAACCAAACTGATAATTTGAAGAGACTTGCAAAGATAACCAATCCTACATAAAAGAATTCAGAGAAGATTCAAATATTGTTCATATATAATTGATCATAAACCCACAATTCATCGGTCTCAACAAACACACCGCAAAAGAAGATTACATCGAATAGATCTCCACAAGAATCATGGAGAACTTTGTATTGAGATCCAAAGAGAGAGAGAAGAAGCCATCTAGCTAATAACTATGGACCCGAAGGTCTGAGGTAAACTACTCACACATCATCAGAGAGGCAATGGTGTTGATGTAGAAGCCCTCCGTGATCGATGCCCCCTCCGGCGGAGCTCCGGAAAAGGCCCCATGATGGTATCTCACGGGTGCAGAAGGTTGCGGCGGTGGAATTAGGTTTTTTTGCTCCGTATCTGGTAGTTTGGGGGTATGTAGGTATATATATAGGAGGAAGAAGTACGTCGGTGGAGCAATGTGGGGCCCACGAGGGTGGAGGGCGCACCCGGGGGGTAGGCGCACCCCCCTACCTCGTGCCTTCCTGGTAGCTTTCTTGACGTAGGGTCCAAGTCCTCTGGATCACGTTCATTCCGAAAATCACGTTCCCGAAGGTTTCATTCCGTTTGGACTCCGTTTGATATTCTTTTTCTACGAAACTCTAAAATAGGCAAAAAACTACAATTCTGGGCTGGGCCTCCAGTAAATAGGTTAGTCCCAAAAATAATATAAAAGTGTATAATAAAGCCCATTAATGTCCAAAACAGAATATAATATAGCATGGAACAATAAAAAATTATAGATACGTTGGAGACGTATCAAGCATCCCCAAGCTTAATTCCTGCTCGTCCTCGAGTAGGTAAATGATAAAAACATAATTTTTGATGTGGAATGCTAGTTGGCATAATTTCAATGTAATTCTCTTAATTGTGGTATGAATATTCAGATCCGAAAGATTCAAGACAAAAGTTTAATATTGACATAAAATAATAATACTTCAAGCATACTAACAAAGCAATTATCTCTTCTCAAAATAAGATGGCCAAAGAAAGTTATCCCTACAAAATCATATAGTCTGGCTATGCTCTATCTTCACCACACAAAGTATTTAAATCATGCACAACCCCGATGACAAGCCAAGCAATTGTTTCATACTTTTGATGTTCTCAAACTTTTTCAATCTTTACACAATACATGAGCGTGGGCCATGGACATAGCACTATATGTGGAATAGAATGGTGGTTGTGGAGAAGACAAAAAAGGAGAAGATAGTCTCACATCAACTAGGCGTATCAACGGGCTATGGAGATGCCCATTAATAGATATCAATGTGAGTGAGTAGGGATTGCCATGCTACGGATGCACTAGAGCTATAAGTATGTGAAAGCTCAAGAAAAGGAACTAAGTGGGTGTCCATCCAACTCGCTTGCTCACGAAGACCTAGGGCATTTTGAGAAGCCCATCATTGGAATATACAAGCCAAGTTCTATAATGAAAAAATTCCCACTAGTATATGAAAGTGATATCATAGGAGACTCTCTATCATGAAGATCATGGTGCTACTTTGAAGCACAAGTGTGGTAAAAGGATAGTAACATTGTCCCTTCTCTCTTTTTCTCTCATTTTTTTGGGCCTTTTCTCTTTTTTTATGGCCTTTTTTTATTTAGTCCGGAGTCTCATCCCGACTTGTGGGGGAATCATAGTCTCCATCATCCTTTCCTCACTTGGGACAATGCTCTAAAAAATGATGATCATCAGACTTTTATTTACTTACAACTCAACAATTACAACTCAATACTTAGAGCAAAATATGACTCTATGTGAATGCCTCCAGCGGTATACTGGGGGTATGCAATGAATCAAGAGTGACATGTATGAAAGAATTATGAACGGTGGCTTTGCCACAAATACAATGTCAACTACATTATCATGCAAAGCAATATGACAATGATGGAGCGTGTCATAATAAACTGAACGGTGGTAAGTTGCATGGCAATATATCTCGGAATGGCTATAGAAATGCTATGATAGGTAGGTATGGTGGCTGTTTTGAGGAAGGTATATGGTGGGTGTATGATACCGGCGAAAAGTGCACAGTATTAGAGAGGCTAGGAATGGTGGAAGGAAGAGAGTGCGTATAATCCATGGACTCAACATTAGTCATAAAGAACTCATATACTTATTGCAAAAATCAACAAGTTATCGAAGCAAAGTATTACGCGCATGCTCCTAGGGGGGTAGATTGGTAGGAAAAGACCATCGCTCGTCCCCGACCGCCACTCATAAGGAAGACAATCAATAAATAAATCATGCTCCGACTTCATCACATAACGGTTCACCATACGTGCATGCTACGGGAATCACAAACTTTAACACAAGTATTTCTCAAATTCAGAACTACTCAACTAGCATGACTCTAATATCACCATCTGCATATCTCAAAACAATTATCAAGTATCAAACTTCTCATAGTATTCAACACACTCATAAGATTTTTTTTTCTAATCTTGAATGCCTATCATAATTAAAGAAAATACCATGCTGTTTTGTAGGACTCTCAAAATAATCTAAGTGAAGCATGTGAGAACAAAAGTTTCTATAAAACAAATCCACCACCGTGCTCTAAAAGATATAAGTGAAGCACTAGAGCAAAAACTATATAACTCAAAAGATATAAGTGAAGCACATAGAATATTCTAACAATTTCCGAATCATGTGTCTCTCTCTCAAAAGGTGTGTACAGCAAGGATGATTGTGGAAAACTAACAAATAAAGACTCAAATAATACAAGACGCTCCAAGCAAAACACATATCATGTGGTGAATAAAAATATAGCTCCAAGTAAAGTTACCGATGGAAGTAGACGAAAGAGGGGATGCCTTCCGGGGCATCCCCAAGATTTGGCTTTTATGTGTCCTTAGATTATATTGGGGTGCCATGGGCAACCCCAAGCATAGGCTCTTGCCACTCCTTGTTCCATAATCCATCAAATCTTTTACCCAAAACTTGAAAACTTCACAACACAAAACTTAACAGAAAATCTCGTGAGCTCCGTTATCGAAAGAAAACAAAACACCACTTCAAGGTACTGTAATGAACTCATTATTTATTTATATTGGTGTTAAACCTACTGTATTCCAACTTCTCTATGGTTTATAAACTATTTTACTAGCCACAGATTCATAAAAATAAGCAAACAACGCATGAAAAAACAGAATCTTTCAAAAACAGAACAGTCTGTAGTAATCTGTAACTAACGCAAACTTCTGGAACTCCAAAAATTCAGCCAAAATAGGACGACCTAGAAAATTTATTTATTGATCAGCAGCAATTGGAATCAATATTTTATCACGTTCTGGTGATTTTTAACAACTATTTTTGTGAACAGAAAGTTTCTGGAATTTTCTGCAAGATCACATAACTATCATCCAAGAAGATCCTATAGGTTAAACTTGGCACAAACACTAATTAAAACATAAAAACACATCTAAATAGAGGCTAGATCAAATATTTATTCCTAGACAGAAGCAAAAAGCAAAAAACTAAAAATAAAGTTGGGTTGCCTCCCAACAAGCGCTATCATTTAACGCCCCTAGCTAGGCATAATAGCAAGGATAGATCTAGGTATTGCCATCTTTGGTAGGCAATTCTTCAATGAGACATCTATCACCCTTAGGAGTTTCTTTCTTTTTATTAATTATCAAACTTCTAGGCACAAAATCGAAAAATTCATTTGTAGCAAATGGTTCCTTAATGATAGCAAAAAGATTGGGATGAATACTTATAGATTTGAGATCCGCAGTTTCCTTACTAGAGGATTCACCCTTATTTTTAGGAACATACATAAGCTTGGAAATTTTAGTTGGAGGACTTGGAGTATTCTTTACGGAAGAAAAAGCGGTTCCCAAGTTGGTAATGATACTGTCAAGTTTATCGATTCTAGTGGAATCCTGATTACTCTTTCATTAACTATGGGTTCCTTCTCCTTAATATTTTTTAAAGTGACTCCTACTTTAGATCCATATTGGGTAATTTTGTTGTGGATCTTTTTATCCAAATTTTCAATTAACTCTATGGTAGCAACTTTATTTTCAATAATTTCAAGTCTTTGCATTACATGCTCCAAAGTTAACATAGTTCCATTAACCAAAAGAGGTGGTGAGCCAAACAAATCTATCATGGCATTAAGAATCAAAAGTATGGCTACCCAAGAAATTCCCTCCGATAATGGTATCAAGGATATATCTGTACCAAGGACTAGCGCCTACATAAAAATCGCGGAGAAGAACGGAAGTAGATTGCTTCCTGGTAGATCTATTTTGAGCATTGCAAATTCTATACCAAGCGTCTTTTAGATTTTCTCCCTCCCTTTGCTTAAAGGTAAGAACTTCATTCTCGGGAGACAACGGAGAAGATAGGGAACTAGTCATAACGACAAGCAAGCGAAAAAGAGGCGAACAAAAAAGAGAGAGGGCGAATCAAACGACAAAGGTGATGTTGGGGAGAGGAAAACGAGAGGCAAATGGCAAATAATGTAATGCGAGGGAGAAGAGTTTGTGATGGGTACTTGGTATGTCTTGACTTGAGCGTAGATCTCCCCGGCAACGGCGCCAGAAATCCTTCTTGCTACCTCTTGAGCACTGCGTTGGTTTTCCCTTGAAGAGGAAAGGGTGATGCAGTAAAGTAACGTAAGTATTTCCCTCATTTTTTGAGAACCAAGGTATCAATCCAGTAGGAGACCACGCACGAGTCCCTCGGACCTACACAAACAAACAAGAACCTCGCAACCAACGCGATAAAGGGGTTGTCAATCCCCCAACGGTCACTTACGAGAGTGAGATCTGATAGATATGATAAGATAATATTTTTGGTAATGATAAAGATGCAAAGTAAAATAAAAGGCAATAAAAATAGCTAAGTGTTGGAAGATTTATATGATGGAAAATAGACCCGGGGGCCATAGGTTTCACTAGTGGCTTCTCTCGAGAGCATAAGTATTACGGTGGGTGAGCAAATTACTGTTGAGCAATTGACAGAATTGAGCATAGTTATGAGAATATCTAGGTATGATCATGTATATAGGCATCACGTCCGCGACAAGTAGACCGACTCCTGCCTGCATCTACTACTATTACTCCACACATCGACCGCTATCCAGCATGCATCTAGAGTATTAAGTTCAAAAGAACAGAGTAACGCTTTAAGTAAGATGACATCATGTAGAGGGATAAACTCATGCAATATGATATAAACTCCATCTTGTTATCCTCGATGGCAACAATACAATACATGCCTTGCTGCCCCTACTGTCACTAGGAAAGGACACCGCAAGATTGAACCCAAAGCTAAGTACTTCTCCCATTGCAAGACAGATCAATCTAGTAGGCCAAACCAAACTGATAATTCAAAGAGACTTGCAAAGGCAACCAATCATACATAAAAGAATTCAAACAAGATTCAAATATTGTTCATAGATAAACTTGAACATAAACCCACAATTCATCGGTCTCAACAAACACACTGCAAAAGGAGATTATATCGAATAGATCTCCACAAGAATCATGGAGAACTTTGTATTGAGATCCAAAGAGAGAGAAGAAGCCATCTAGCTAATAACTATGGACCCGAAGGTCTGAGGTAAACTACTCACACATCATCGAAGAGGCTATGGTGTTGATGTAGAAGCCCTCCGTGATCGATGCCCCCTCCGGCGGAGCTTCGAAAAAGGCCCCAAGATGGGATCTCACGGGTACAGAAGGTTGCGGCGGTGGAATTAGGTTTTGGCTCCGTATCTGGTAGTTTGGGGGTACGTAGGTATATATATAGGAGGAAGAAGTACGTCGGTGGGCCCACGAGGGTGGAGGGCGCGCCCAGGGGGGGTAGGCGTGCCCCCTACCTCGTGCCTTCCTTGTAGCTTCTTGACGTAGGGTCCAAGTCCTGTGGATCACGTTCGTTCTGAAAATCACGCTCCCGAAGGTTTCATTCCGTTTGGACTCCATTTGATATTCTTTTTCTGCGAAACTCTGAAATAGGCAAAAAACAACAATTCTGGGCTGGGCCTTCGGTTAATAGGTTAGTCCCAAAAATAATATAAAAGAATATAATAAAGCCCATTAATGTCCAAAACAAAATATAATATAGCATGGAACAATAAAAAGTTATAGATACATTGGAGACGTATCAGAGACCCCCCCTGACTTCTTCCCAACGCCAAAAATTCCTATAAATATCCAAACCTGCAGAAAATAACCTAGATCGCGAGTTCCGCCGCCGCAAGCCTCTATAGCCACCAAAAACCAATCGGGACCCTGTTCCAGCACCCCGCCGGAGGGGGGATCCCTCACCGGTGGCCATCTTCATCATCCCGGCGCTCTCCATGACGAGGAGGGAGTAGTTCACCCTCGGGGCTGAGGGTATGTATCAGTAGCTTTGTGTATGTGAAGGAAATATGCCCTAGAGGCAATAATAAAGTTCTCATTTATATTTCCTTATATCATGATAAATGTTTATTATTCATGCTAGAATTGTATTAACCCGAAACTTAGTACATGTGTGAATACATAGACAAACTGAGTGTCACTAGTATGCCTCTACTTGACAAGCTCGTTAATCAAAGATGGTTAAGTTTCCCAGCCATAGACAAAGAGTAGTCATTTGATAAACGGGATCACATCATTGGAGAATGATGTGATTGACTTGACCCATCCGTTAGCTTAGCACTATGATCGTTTAGTTTATTTCTATTGCTTTCTCCTTAACTTATACATGTTCCTATGACTATGAGATTATGCAACTCCCGAATACCGGAGGAACACTTAGTGTGCTATCAAACGTCACAACGTAACTGGGTGACTATAAAGATGCACTACAGGTGTCTCCGATGGTGTTTGTTGAGTTGGTATAGATCGAGATTAGGATTTGTCACTCCGTGTATCGGAGAGGTATCTCTGGGCCCTCTCGGTAATGCACATCACGATAAGCCTTGCAAGCAATGTGACTAATGAGTTAGTTACAGGATGTTGCATTACGGAACGAGTAAAGAGACGTACCGGTAACGAGATTGGACTAAGTATTGACATACCGACGATTGAATCTCGGGCAAGTAACATACCGATGACAGAGGGAACAACGTATGTTGTTATGCGGTTTGACCAATAAAGATCTTCGTAGAATATGTAGGAACCAATATGAGCATCCAGGTTCCGCTATTGGTTGACCGGAGATGAGTCTCGGTCATGTCTACATAGTTCTCGAACACGTAGGGTCCGCACGCTTACCGTTCGATGACGATCAGGAATATGAGTTTATGTGTTTTGATGTACCGAAGGTTGTGGGGAGTCCCGGATGTGATCATGGGCATGACGAGGAGTCTCGAAATGGTCGAGACATAAATATCAAGATATTGGAAGCCTATGTTTGGACATCGGAATGGTTCCGAGTGAGTTCGGGCATTTACCGGAGTACCGGGGGGTTACCGGAACCCCCCGGGGAGTATATGGAACTTATTGGGCCTTAGTGGAATAGAGGAGAGGAAGGGAAAGGTGGAGGGCGTGCCCCCCTAGCCCAATCCAACTTGGGTGGGGGCCCGCCCTGTTACTTCTTGAGCATGCGTTGGTTTTTCCCTTGAAGAGGAAAGGGTGATGCAGCAAAGTAGCGTAAGTATTTCCCTTAGTTTTTGAGAACCAAGGTATCAATCCAGTAGGAGGCCACACGCAAGTCCCTCGTACCTACACAAACAAATAAGAACCTTGTAACCAACGCGATAAAGGGGTTGTCAATCCCTTCACGGCCACTTGCAAAAGTGAGATCTCATAGAGATGATAATATTTTTGGTCTTTTTATGATAAAGATTGAAAGTAAAGATTGCAAAGTAAAAATAGATTGGAAACTTATATGATGGAAAATAGACCCGGGGGCCATAGGTTTCACTAGTGGCTTCTCTCAAGATAGCATAAGTATTACGGTGGGTGAACAAATTACTGTCGAGTAATGGATAGAAAAGTGCATAATTATGAGAATATCTAGGCATGATCATGTATATAGGCATCACGTCCGTAACAAGCAGACCGACTCCTGCCTGCATCTACTACTATTACTCCACACATCAACCGCTATCCAGCATGCATCTAGAATATTAAGTTCATAAGAATAGAGTAACGCATTAGGCAAGATGACATGATGTAGAGGGATAAACTCAAGCAATATGATATAAACCCCATCTTTTTATCCTCGATGGCAACAATACAATATGTGTCGTTTCCCTTTCTGTCACTGGGATCGAGCAACGCAAGATTGAACCGAAAGCTAAGCACTTCTCCCATTGCAAGAAAGATCAATCTAGTAGGCCAAACCAAACTGATAATTCGAAGAGACTCGCAAAGATAACCAATCATACATAAAAGAATTCAGAGAAGATTCAAATATTGTTCATAGATAATCTTGATCATAAACCCACAATTCATCGGATCTCGACAAACACATCGCAAAAATAGTTACATCGAACAGATCTCCAAGAAGATCGAGGAGAACTTTGTATTGAGATCCAAAGAGAGAGAAGAAGCCATCTAGCTAATAACTATGGACCCGAAGGTCTGTGGTAAACTACTCACACATCATCTTGGAGCGCCGAAAAAGGCCCCAAGATGGGATCTTGATGTCTACTACGCAACCTTCTTCTTGTAGACGTTGTTGGGCCTCCAAGTGCAGAGGTTTGTAGGACAGTAGCAAATTTCCCTCAAGTGGATGACCTAAGGTTTATCAATCCGTGGGAGGTGTAGGATGAAGATGGTCTCTCTCAAACAACCCTGCAACCAAATAACAAAGAATCTCTTGCGTCCCCAACACACCCAATACAATGGTAAATTGTATAGGTGCACTAGTTCGGCGAAGAGATGGTGATACAAGTGCAATATGGATGGTAGATATAGGTTTTTGTAATCTGAAAATATAAAAACAGCAAGGTAACTAATGATAAAAGTGAGCACAAACGGTATTGCAATGCGTTGAAACAAGGCCTAGGGTTCATACTTTCACCAGTGCAAGTTCTCTCAACAATAATAACATCATTGGATCACATAACTATCCCTCGACATGCAACAAAGAGTCACTCCAAAGTCACTAATAGCGCAGAACAAATGAAGAGATTATGGTAGGGTACAAAACCACCACAAAGTTACTCTTTCTGATCGATCTATTCAAGAGTTCGTAGTAAAATAACACGTAGCTATTCTTTCCGTTCAATCTATCATAGAGTTCGTACTAGAATAACACCTTAAGACACAAATCAACCAAAACCCTAATGTCACCTAGATACTCCAATGTCACCTCAAGTATCCGTGGGTATGATTATACGATATGCATCACACAATCTCAGATTCATCTATTCAAACCAACACAAAGTACTTTAAAGAGTTCCCCAAAGTTTAAACTGGAGAGTCAAGATGAAAACGTGTGCCAACCCCTATGCATAGGTTCATGGGCGAAACCCGCAAGTTGATCACCAAAACATACATCAAGTGGATCACGTGATATCCCATTGTCACCACAAATAAGCACGGCAAGACATACATCAAGTGTTCTCAAATCCTTAAAGACTCAATCCGATAAGATAACTTCAAAGGGAAAACTCAATCCATTACAAGAGAGTAGAGGGGGAAAACATCATAAGATGCAACTATAATAGCAAAGCTCGCGATACATCAAGATCGTACCACCTCAAGAACACGAGAGAGAGAGAGAGAGAGAGAGAGAGAGAGATCAAACACATAGCTACTGGTACATACCATCAGCCCCGAGGGTGAACTACTCCCTCCTCGTCATGGAGAGCGCCGGGATGATGAAGATGGCCACCGGTGAGGGATCCCCCCTCCGGCAGGGTGCCGGAATAGGGTCCCGATTGGTTTTTGGTGGCTACAGAGGCTTGCGGCGGCGGAACTCCCGATCTATTTTGTTCCCCGATGGTTTTAGGGTATATTGATATATATAGGCGAAAGAAGTCGGTAAGGGGAGCCACGAGGGGCCCACAAGGGTGGAGGGCGCGCCCATGGGGGTGGACGCGCCCCCCTGCCTCGTGCCTTCCTTGTTGATTCCCTTACGTATAGTACAAGTCTTCTGGATTGCTTCCGTTCCAAAAATAACTTTCCCGAAGGTTTCATTCCGTTTGGACTCCGTTTGATATTCCTTTTCTGTGAAACACTGAAACAAGGAGAAAAATAAAAACTGGCACTGGGCTCTGGGTTAATAAGTTAGTCCCAAAAATAATATAAAAGTGTATAATAAGGCCCATTAAACATCCAAGATGGATAATATAATAGCATGAATACTTCATAAATTATAGATACGTTGGAGACGTATTAGCATCCCCAAGCTTAATTCCTGCTCGTCCTCGAGTAGGTAAATGATAAAAGAAATAATTTATGAAGTGTGAATGCTGGCAGGTGTATAAGTTTGATCAATGCTAATTTCAATCACCTTTTCTAGCATCATTATATGTCATAACAGTAGCTCAACTCATAGAACTTTTCATGATCAAGTAACAAACTATTCACATGTTAAAGCATAGATCATAAACTTTCTTGAAAACTAACAAACTATGTTCTCAGTCATCAAACAATTGCAACTCATCATATTTTCAGGAAGGGTATATGCCAGAGCTTTGATTCAGCAAACTTCACATACTCAACTATCATTTAGTCTTCCATGATTGCTACCACTCAAAGCATATTTTTAGAACAAATAGTATTCATCGAACATAGAGAAAGATAGGGGCTTAATGTTTCACCTCCCACCTTTTACCTCATGGGTAATGTCAACAATAATAATTCATGCTCAAATATATTTGAATGGCCATATATGCTTAGATCTTTCCATCACATGATGCTTGCCAACTAAAGAGTAGGTTGGAATGAGAAGGAATACTACTGAATCTCACATAAAATTAAAAGGTAGGCCCTTCGCAGAGGGAAGCCGGGATTTGCAGAGGTGCCAGAGCTCGAAGCAAAAGCAGAGATGAAAATAATTTTGAGAGGTATGCTTTCATTGTCAACATAACGACCAAGAGTTCCCAATATCTTCCATACTAGATACATTATAGGCGGTTCCCACGCAGAAAGTTAAAGTTTTTACTCCCCCTCCACCAACATTCACACTCCACGGCTTGTCCGAAACAACGGGTGTCGTCCAACTATCAACATTCCTGGGGGAGTTTTGTTTAAATTATTTGCGAATTATTTTTGATCTTTTGATCATAGGAATGGGCATCCCAGTTACCAGCCATTTTCTCGTGAATGATGAGCAGAGTCCACTCATCGTGAGAATAACCCACCTAGCATGGAAGAAACTGACAGCCCCTAGTCACTACATGAGCGATTCGGGCATACAAAACAGATTATTATTTGAAGGTTTAGAGTTTGGCATATGCAAATTTACTTGGAACGGCAGGTAAATACCGCATATAGGTAGATATGGTGGACACTCATGGAAGAAACTTGGTTCAAGGAGTTTGGATGCACAAGCAGTATTCCTGCTTAGTACAGATATTTTGGTTAGCAAAGGATTCTAAATAGCAAGCACCACATGTTAGAGGATCCATAACAATATAACTTCTATACAAATATACCCAAGCATAACTCATTATGTTGTGTTCCTTGTCCAACTTCAACTAATTTGCTCAGGTTTGAAAATAATTAATGGGGCTCACAATCATAGAAGATGTCCAAGATAGTATATTTATATGTGAAATCTCTCTTCTTTCAATATTCTTTCATGAATTGTTCAAGTGACCAATACAATGTTTGCTAACCTTCGAAAGATTTACCACCTCTACTTCTTATATGTGAAGGCATTACTCCCCATGGGAAAGGCATATGAAACATATATAATTTCAGATTTATGACATTCAAATCATTCAACCATTTACTCATAGGATGTAAGTGAAGCACATGAGTAAATGACAAACTACTCCAAAAAGATATAAGTGAAGATCAATGAGTAGTTAAATAATTACGTAGCTATGTGAAGACTCTCTCTCATTTAAGAATTTCAGATCTTGGTTTTTTATTCAAACAGCAAGAAAAGCTAAAGAAAATAAAATGACGCTCCAAGCAAAACACATATCATGTAGTGAATAAAAATATAGCTCCAAGTAAACTTACCGATGAATGAAGACGAAAGAGGGGATGCCATCCGGGGCATCCCCAAGCTTAGGATTTTGGTTGTCCTTGAATATTACCTTGGGGTGCCTTGGGCATCCCCAATCTTAGGCTCTTGCCACTCCTTATTCCGTAGTCCATCGAATCTTTACCCAAAACTTGAAAACTTCACAACACAAAACTCAACAGAAAACTTGTAAGCTCCGTTAGCAAAAGGAAACAAAACACGACTTCAAGGTACTGTAATGAACTAATTCTTTATTTGTATTGGTGTTAAATCTACAGTATTCCAACTTCTCTATGGTTTATAAACTATTTTACTAGCCATAGATTCATCAAAATAAGCAAACAACACACAAAAAACAGAATCTGTCAAAAATAGAATAGTCTGTAGTAATCTGTAACTAGCGCAAACTTCTGGAACTCAAACAATTCTACCAAAATAGGACGACCTAGATAATTTTATTATTGATCTGCTGCAATTGGAATAAGTATTTTATCACGTTCTGGTGATTTTAAACAATTGTTTTCGTGAACAGAAAGTTTCTGGAATTTTCAGCAAGATCAAATAACTATCATCCAAGAAGATCCTATAGGTCTTACTTGGCAAAAACACTAATTAAAACATAAAACTACATGTAAACAGAGGCTACATCAAATATTTATTACTAAACAGAACCAAAAATCAAGAAACAAAAATAAAATTGGGTTGCCTCCCAACAAGCGCTAACGTTTAACGCCCCTAGCTAGGCATGATGATTTCAATGATGCTCACATAACAGATAAGAATTGAAACATAAAGAGAGCATCATGAAGAATATGACTAGCACATTTAAGTCCAACCCACTTCCTATTCATAGGGATTTTGTGAGCAAACAACTTATGGGAGCAAGAATCAACTTGCATAGGAAGGTAAAACAAGCATAACTTCAAGATTTTAAGCACATAGAGAGGAAACTTGATATTATTGCAATTCCTACAAGCATATATTCCTCCCTCATAATAATTTTCAGTAGCATCATGAATGAATTCAACAATATAACCGTCACATAAAGCATTTTTTTCATGAGCCACAAGCATAGAATTTTTATTACTCTCCACATAAGAAAATTTCTTCTCATGAATAGTAGTGGGAGCAAACTAAACAAAATAACTATCATGTGAGGCATAATCCAATTGAAAATTAAAATCATGATGACAAGTTTCATGGTTATCTTTATTCCTTATAGCATACGTGTCATCACAATAATCATCATAAATAAGAGGCATGCTTTCATCATAATAAATTTTCTTATCAAACTTGGGGACAAAAAATATCATCTTCATCAAACATAGCATCCCCAAGCTTGTGGCTTTGCATATCATTAGCATCATGGGTATTCAAAGAATTCATACTAACAACATTGCAATCATGCTCATCATTCACATACTTTATGCAACGCATTCTATGTAATTCTTCTTCTAGTACTTAAGCACAATTTTCCATTCCATCATTTTCACGGAAGACATTAAAAAGATGAAGCATATGAGGCACCCCTAAATTCCATTTTTTGTAGTTTTCTTTTATATACTAAACTAGTATAAAACAAGAAATTAAAAGATTCGATTACAAGATCTAAAGATACACCTTCAAGCACTCACCTCCCCGGCAACGACGCCAGAAAAGAGCTTGATGTCTACTACGCAACCTTCTTCTTGTAGACTTTGTTGGGCCTCCAATTGCAGAGGTTTGTAGGACAGTAGCAAATTTCCCTCAAGTGGATGACCTAAGGTTTCTCAATCCATGGGAGGTGTAGGATGAAGATGGTCTCTCTCAAACAACCCTGCAACCAAATAACAAAGAGTCTCTTGTGTCCCCAACACACCCAATACAATGGTAAATTGTATAGGTGCACTAGTTCGGCGAAAAGATGGTGATACAAGTGCAATATGGATGGTAGATATAGGTTTTTGTAATCTGAAAATAAAAAAACAGCAAGGTAACTAATGATAAAAGTGAGCACAAACGGTATTGCAATGCGTTGAAACAAGGCCTAGGGTTCATACTTCCACTAGCACAAGTTCTCTCAACAATAATAACATAATTGGATCATATAACTATCCCTCAAAATGCAACAAAGAGTCACTCCAAAGTCACTAATAGCGGAGAACAAACGAAGAGATTATGGTAGGGTACAAAACCACCTCAAAGTTACTCTTTCTGATCGATCTATTCAAGAGTTCGTAGTAAAATAACATGTAGCTATTCTTTCCGTTCAATCTATCATAGAGTTCGTACTAGAATAACACCTTAAGACACAAATCAACCAAAACCCTAATGTCACCTAGATACTCCAATGTCACCTCAAGTATCCGTGGGTATGATTATACGATATGCATCACACAATCTCAGATTCATCTATTCAAACCTACACAAAGTACTTCAAAGAGTGCCCCAAAGTTTCTACCGGAGAGTCAAGATGAAAACGTGTGCCAACCCCTATGCATAGGTTCATGGGCGGAACCCGCAAGTTGATCACCAAAACATACATCAAGTGGATCACGTGATATCCCATTGTCACCACAGATAAGCACGGCAAGACATACATCAAGTGTTCTCAAATCCTTAAAGACTCAATCCGATAAGATAACTTTGAAGGGAAAACTCAATCCATTACAAGAGAGTAGAGGGGGAGAAACATCATAAGATCCAACTATAATAGCAAAGCTCGCGATACATCAAGATCGTACCACCTCAAGAACACGAGAGAGAGAGAGAGATCAAACACATAGCTACTGGTACATACCCTCAGCCCCAAGGGTGAACTACTCCCTCCTCGTCACGGAGAGCGCCGGGATGATGAAGATGCCCACCGGTGAAGGATCCCCCCACCAGCAGGGTGTTGGAACAGGGTCCCGATTGGTTTTTGGTGTCTACAGAGGCTTGCGGCGGCGGAACTCCCGATCTATTTTGTTCCCCGATGGTTTTAGGGTATATTGATATATATATATATATATATATATATATATATATATAGGAGAAAGAAGTCGGTAAGGGGAGCCACGAGGGGCCCATGAGGGTGGAGGGCGCGCCCAGGGGGTGGGCGTGCCCCCTGCCTCGTGCCTTCCTCGTTGCTTCCCTTACATATACTCCAAGTCTTCTGGATTGCTTCCGTTCCAAAAATAACTTTCCCGAAGGTTTCATTCCATTTGGACTCCGTTTGATATTCCTTTTCTGTGAAACACTGAAACAAGGAGAAAAACAGAAACTAGCACTGGGCTCTGGGTTAATAAGTTAGTCCCAAAAATAATATAAAAGGGTATAATAAAGCCCATTAAACATCCAAGATGGTTAATATAATAGCATGAATACTTCATAAATTATAGATACGTTGGAGACGTATCAGATCTCACGGGTACAGAAGGTTGCGGCGGTGGAAATAGGGTTTCGTGGTGCTCCTGGTTGGTTTCGGGGTACATGGGTATATATAGGAGGAAGAAGTAGGTCGGTGGAGCCACGAGGGGCCCACGAGGGTGGAGGCGCGCCCAGGGGGGCAGGCGCGCCTCCCTGCCTCGTGGCCTCCTTGTTGATTCCTTGACGTCCACTCCAAGTCCTCTGGATCACGTTTGTTCCAAAAATCACGCTCCCGAAGGTTTCATTCCGTTTGGACTCCGTTTGATATTCCTTTTCTGCGAAACACTGAAATAGGCAAAAAAATAGCAATTTGCACTGGGCCTTGGGTTGGTAGGTTAGTCCCAAAAAAGAATATAAAAGTGTATAGTGAAGCCCATTAAACATCCAAAACGGATAATATAATAGCATGGAACAATAAAAAATTATAGATACGTTGGAGACGTATCAAGCATCCCCAAGCTTAATTACCGCTCGTCCTCGAGTAGGTAAATGATAAAAATAGAATTTTTGATGTGGAATGCTACCTAGCATATTTCTCAATGTAATTTTCTTTATTGTGGCATGAATGTTCAGATCCGAAAGATTCAAGATAAAAGTTTAATATTGACATAAAAATAATAATACTTCAAGCATACTAACCAAGCAATTATGTCTTCTCAAAATAACATAGCCAAAGAAATCTCATCCCTACAAAATCATATAGTTTGGCCATGCTTCATTTTCCTCACACAAGATGCTGTCATCTTGCACAACCCCGATGACAAGCCAAGCAATTGTTTCATACTTTAGTAATCTCAAACTTTTTTCAACTTTCACGCAATACATGAGCGTGAGCCATGGATATAGCACTATGGGTGGAATAGAATATGATGATGGGGGTTGTGTGGAGAAGACCAAAAAGGAGAAAGTCTCACATTGACGCGGCTAATCAACGGGCTAGGGACATGCCCATCAATTGATGTCAATGCAAGGAGTAGGGATTGCCATGCAACGGATGCACTAGACCTATAAATGTATGAAAGCTCAACAAAATAAACTAAGTGGGTGTTCATCCAACTTGCTTGCTCACGAAGACCTAGGGCATTTGAGGAAGCCCATTGTTGGAATATACAAGCCAAGTTCTATAATGAAAAATCCCCACTAGTATATGAAAGTGACAAAACATGAGACTCTCTATCATAAATATCATGGTGCTACTTTGAAGCACAAGTGTGGAAAAAGGATAGTAGCATTGTCCCTTTTTTCTCTTTTTTTTTCTTTTCTTTTTCCCTTTTTTTTGGGCCTTTCTTTTTTTTGGCCTTTCTCCTTTTTTTATTTGGGACAATGCTCTATTAATGATGATCATCACACTTCTATTTATTTACAACTAAATGATTACAACTCGATACTAGAACAAAATATGACTCTATATGAATGCCTCCGGCGGTGTACCGGGATGGGCAATGAATCAAGAGTCACATGTATGAAATAATATGCATGGTGGCTTTGCCACAAATACGATGTCAACTACATGATCATGCAAGGCAATATGACAATGATGAAGCGTGTCATAATAAACGGAACGGTGGAAAGTTGCATGGCAATATATCTCGGAATGGCTATGGAAATGCCATAATAGGTAGGTATGGTGGCTGTTTTGAGGAAGATATAAGGAGGTTTATGTGTGATAGAGCGTATCGTATCATGGGGTTTGGATGCACCGGTGAAGTTTGCACCAACTCTCAAGGTGAGAAAGGGCAATGCACGGTACCGAAGAGGCTAGCAATGATGGAAGGTTGAGAGTGCGTATAATCCATGGAGTCAAAATTAGTCATAAAGAACTCACATACTTATTGCAAAAATCTACAAGTCATCAAAAACCAAGCACTACGCACATGCTCCAAGGGGGATAGATTGGTAGGAAAAGACCATCACTCGTCCCCGACCGCCACTCATAAGGATGACAATCAAAGAACACCTCATGTTTCAAATTTGTTACACAACGTTTACCATACGTGAATGCTACGGGACTTGCAAACTTCAACACAAGTATTTCTCAAATCCAAAACTACTCAACTAGCACAACTTTAATATCACTATCTCCATATCTTAAAACAATCATCAATTATCAAACTTCTCCTAGTATTCAATGCACTTAAATGGAAGTTTTTATTATATCCATCTTGGATGCCTATCATATTAGGACTAATTTTATAGCCAAAGAAAATTACCATGCTGTTCTAAAGGACTCTCAAAATAATATAAGTGAAGCATGAGAGATCAATAATTTCTATAAAATAAAACCACCACCGTGCTCTAAAAGATATAAGTGAAGTACTAGAGCAAAATTATTTAGCTCAAAAGATATAAGTGAAGCACATAGAGTATTCTAATAAATTCCGATTAATGTGTGTCTCTCCCAAAAGGTGTGTACAGCAAGGATGATTGTGGTGAACTAAAAAGCAAAGACTCAAATCATACAAGACGCTCCAAGCAAAACACATATCATGTGGTGAATAAAAATATAGCTCCAAGTAAAGTTACAGATGGACGAAGACAAAAGAGGGGATGCCTTCCGGAGCATCCCTAAGCTTAGGCTTTTTGGTTGTCCTTGGATTTTACCTTGGGGTGCCTTGGGCATCCCCAAGCTTAGGCGCTTGCCACTCCTTGTTCCATAATCCATCAAATCTTTACCCAAAACTTGAAAACTTCACAACACAAAACTTAATAGAAAATCTCGTCAGCTCCGTTAGCGAAAGAAAAAAAAACACCAATTCAAGGTACTGTAATGAACTCATTCTTTATTTATATTGGTTTTAAACCTACTGTATTCCAACTTCTCTATGGTTCATAACCTCCGATACTAGCCATAGATTCATCAAAATAAGCAAACAACACACGAAAAACAGAATCTGTCAAAAACAGAACAGTCTGTAGTAATCTGTATCAAACGCATACTTCTGGACCTCCAAAAATTCTAAAATAAATTGCTGGACGTGAGGTATTTATCTATTAATCATCTGAAAAAATAATCAACTAAATAGATCTCTCCATTAAAAAGTTGTAGCTAATCTCGTGAGCGCTAAAGTTTCTGTTTTTTACAGCAAGATCAAAAAGACTTCACCCAAGTCTTCCCAAAGGTTCTACTTGGCAGAAACACTAATTAAAACATAAAACCACATCTAAAAAGAAGCTATACTGATTATTTATTACTAAACAGAACCAAAAATCAAGAAACAAAAATAACATTGGGTTGCCTCCCAACAAGCGCTATCGTTTAACGCCCCTAGCTAGGCATAAAGGCAAGGATAGATCTAGGTATTGTCATAATAATAGTAGGGCAAATTACGGAAACTCATCTCATATTCCCTACGTTCAGCAGCAAGTTTTCTTTGTGGCAAGCAAAAGTAATCAAAAGGGCTAAATTTAATTTGACAAAAGTCCCCAAGATCAAGCTCGGGAGGTATGGGTTCCTCCTTTGGCCCCTTATATTGCACAACCAATTCATCATTATAGGCATTCTTTTGGCAATAAGTCATAAGCCTTTGTTCAAGAGAAAAACCTAACCCGTTGTTCTGAATAGCAAAGTCATCATTGAGTTCAGAAGTTCTATCAACTAGAACATCGGTAGGAACCTTCTTTCTAAGGTTTTCGTTATAGGCAACACTATCTAAAGATTGTAAGCGCATAATATCTTCCTGATTAAAAAGGATAGCCTCTATGGGTGGACGGCCAGCATCTACCCGATAGTGCGCAAAAACTTCCTTGGCTTCTTTCATAATAAATCTGAACTCATGTGCCAAAAAGATAGTAGCTGCTCGCTTAACAGAAGAATGTTCGATATTGGAAAATTCTAGAAAAATCCTTTGTATGCAAGGATGCATATGGATAAATTGTCTTTCAAGTTCAACTACGAGCAAGGATATAGCATCCGCAACACTACTAGTTCTACGAAGAATAGACCCTCCCATAGAGGGAAGGGCACCGGCACAAGTAAAGAAATCTTGAATGACTCCCTTCCCAATAATATTACCGCTACCAATCCGAAACTTTTTAGTGTGTAAAATAGTAGGATCTTCAAGAGGATCATCAAAAACATCAAAGTTTTCCATATTATTATCCTTATCAACGATAACCTCCCCAGTTTCAGACATGACGGCAGCACAGAGAATGAACATACAAGAAGCAAGCGAAAAAGAGGCGAACGGAAAGAAAGGGCGAATAAAAACGTCAAGGGTGAAGTGGGGGAGAGGAAAACGAGAGGCAAATGGCAAATAATATAATACGAGGGATAAGAGTTTGTGATGGGTACTTGGTATGTCTTGACTTGTGCGTAGACTCCCCAGCAACGGCGCCAGAAATCCTTCTTGCTACCTCTTGAGCATGCGTTGGTTTTTCCCTTGAAGAGGAAAGGTTGATGCAGCAAAGTAGCGTAAGTATTTCCCTCAGATTTTGAGAACCAAGGTATCAATCTAGTAGGAGGCCACACGCAAGTCCCTCGTACCTACACAAACAAATAAGAACCTTGCAACCAACGTGATAAAGGGGTTGTCAATCCCTTCACGGCCACTTGCAAAAGTGAGATCTGATAGAGATGATAATATTTTTGGTATTTTTATGATAAAGATTGAAAGTAAAGATTGCAAAGTAAAAATAGATTGGAAACTTATATGATGGAAAATTGACCCGGGGGCCATAGGTTTCACTAGTGGCTTCTCTCAAGATAGCATAAGTATTACGGTGGGTGAACAAATTACTGTCAAGCAATTGATAGAAAAGTGCATAATTATGAGAATATCTAGGTATGATCATGTATATAGGCATCACGTCCGTGACAAGTAGACCGACTCCTGCCTGCATCTACTACTATTACTCCACACATCGATCGCTATCCAGCATGCATCTAGAGTATTAAGTTCATAAGAACAGAGTAACGCATTAGGCAAGATGACATGATGTAGAGGGATAAACTCAAGCAATATGATATAAACCCCATCTTTTTATCCTCGATGGCAACAATACAATACGTGTCATTTCCCTTTCTGTCACTGGGATCGAGCAACACAAGATTGTACCCAAAGCTAAGCACTTCTCCCATTGCAAGAAAGATCAATCTAGTAGGCCAAACCAAACTAATAATTTGAAGATACTTGCAAACATAACCAATCATACATAAAAGAATTCAGAGAAGATTCAAATATTGTTCATAGATAATCTTGATCATAAACCCACACTTCATCGGATCTCGACAAACACACAGGAAAAATTGTTACATCGAATAGATCTCCAAGAAGATCGAGGAGAACTTTGTATTGAGATCCAAAGAGAGAGAAGAAGCCATCTAGCTAATAACTATGAACCCGAAGGTCTGTGGTAAACTACTCACACATCATCGGAGAGGCTATGGTGTTGATGTAGAAGCCCTCCATGATCGATTCCCCCTCCGGCGGAGCCCGAAAAAGGCCCCAAGATGGGATCTCACGGGTACAGAAGGTTGCGGCGGTGGAAATAGGGTTTCGTGGTGCTCCTAGTTGGTTTCGGGGTACATGGGTATGTATAGGAGGAAGAAGTAGGTCGGTGGAGCCACGAGGGGCCCACGATGGTGGGGGCGCGCCCAGGGGGGCAGGCGCACCTCCCTGCCTCGTGGCCTCCTCGTTGATTTCTTGATGTCCACTCCAAGTCCTCTGGATCACGTTTGTTCCAAAAATCACGCTCCCGAAGGTTTCATTCCGTTTGGACTCCGTTTGATATTCCTTTTCCGCGAAACACTAAAATAGGGAAAAAACAGCAATTTGCACTGGGCCTTGGGTTAGTAGGTTAGTCCCAAAAATAATATAAAAGTGTATAGTAAAGGCCATTAAACATCCAAAATTGATAATATAATAGCATGGAACAATCAAAAATTATAGATACGTTGGAGACGTATCAAGCATCCCCAAGCTTAATTCACATACAACGTGATGATCGGGTGTGATAAGCTCTACGTTCACATACAACGGGTGCAAGCCAGTTTTGCACATGCAGAATACACGGGTTAAACTTCACGATTCTAGCATGTGCAGATATGGCCTCGGAGTACTGAGACCGAAAGGTCGAGCGTGAATCATATAGTAGATATGATCAACATAGTGATGTTCACCATTGAAAACTACTCCATCTCACGTGATGATCGGACATGGATTAGTTGATATGGATCACGTGATCATTTAGATGACTAGAGGGAAGTCTATCTAAGTGGGAGTTCTTAAGTAATATGATTAATTTAACTTAATTTATCATGAACTTAGTCCTGATAGTATTTGCATAACTATGTTGTAGATCAATAGCTCGTGATGTAGCTCCCCATTTATTTTTGATATGTTTCTAGAGAAAAACTATGTTGAAAGATGATAGTAGCAATGATGCGGACTAGGTCCGTGATCTGAGGATTGTCCTCATTGTTGCACATAAGAATTATGTCCTTGATGCACCTCTAGGTGACGGACCTATTGCAGGGGCAGATGCAAACATTATGAACGTTTGGCAAGCTCGGTATGATAACTACTTGATAGTTTAGTGCACCATGCTTTACGGCTTAGAACCGGACTTCAAAAATGTTTTGAATGCCACGGAGCATATAAGATGTTCCAAGAGCTGAAATTGGTATTTCAGACTCATGCCCGAGTCGAGAGGTATGAGACCTCTGACAAGTACTTTGCCTACATGATGGAGGAGAATAGCTCAACCAGTGAGCATGTGCTTAGATTGTCTGAGTACTACAATCGCTTGAATCAAGTGGGAGTTAATCTTCCAGATAAAATAGTGATTGACAGAGTTCTCTAGTCACTATCACCAAGTTACTGGAACTTCGTGATGAACTATAATATGCAAGGGATGACGAAAACGATTCCCTAGCTCTTCATGATGCTGAAATCGACGAAGGTAGAAATGAAGAAAAGCATCAAATGTTCATGGTTGACAAGACCAATAGTTTCAAGTAAAAGGGCAAGGGAAATAAAGGGAACTTCAAGAAGAATGGCAAGCAAGTTGCCACTCCCATGAAGAAGCCCAAAGCTAGATCAAGCCTGAAACTGAGTGCTTCAACTGCAAAGGAAATGGTCACTCGAAGTGGAACTGCCCTAGATACTTGGCGGATAAGAAGGATGGCAAAGTGAACAAAAGTATATATGATATACATGTTATTGATGTGTACTTTACTAGTGTTCATAGTAGCCCCTAGGTATTTGATACTGGTTCAGTTGCTATGATTAGTAACTTGAAATAGGAGTTACAAAATGAACAGAGATTGGTTGAGGGCAAGGTGACGATGTGTGTTGGAAGTGATTCCGAGGTTGATAAGATCACCATCACACACTCCCTTTACCTTCGGGATTAGTGTTGAACCTAAACTAAATGTTATTTGGTGTTTGCGTTGAGCATAATATGATTGGATCATGTTTATTCAATACAATTATTCATTTAAGTCAAAGAATAATTGTTGTTCTATTTACATGAATATAACCTTCTATGGTCATACACTCAATATAAATGGTTTATTGAATCTCGATCGTAGTGATACACATATTCATAATATTGAAGCCAAAAAGATGCAAAGTTGATAATGATAGTGCAACTTATATGTGGCACTGCCGTTTAGGTCATATTGGTGTAAAGCGCATGAAGAAACTCCATGCTGATGGACTTTTGGAATCACTTGATTATGAATCACTTGATGCTTGCGAACCATGCCTCATGGGCAAGATCACTAAGACTCCGTTCTCTGGAACAATGGAGCGAGCAACTAACTTATTGGAAATAATACATACTGATGTATGCGATCCGATAAGTGTTGAGGCTCGCGGCGGGTATCGTTATTTTCTGACCTTCACAGATGATTTGAGCAGACATGGGTATATCTACTTAATGGAACATAAGTCTGAAACATTTGAAAAGTTTAAAGAATTTTAGAGTGAAGTGGAAAATCATCGTAACAAGAAAATAAAGTTTCTACGATCTGATCGTAGAGGCGAATACTTGAGTTACGAGTTTGGCCTTCATTTGAAACAATGTGGAATAGTTTCGCAACTCACGCCACCTCGAACACCATAGCATAATGGTGTGTCCGAACGTTGTAATCGTACTTTATTGGATATGGTGCGATCTATGATGTCTCTTACTGATTTACCACTATCGTTTTGGGGTTATGCATTAGAGACAGTTGCATTCACGTTAAATAGGGCACCATCTAAATCAGTTGAGATGACACTGTGTGAACTGTGGTTTGGCAAGAAACCTAAGCTGTCGTTTCTTAAAGTTTGGGGTTGCGATGCTTATGTGAAAAAGTTTCAGCTTGATAAGTTCAAACCCAAATCGGAGAAATGTGTCTTCATAGGATACCCAAAAGAAACTGTTGGGTACACCTTCTATCACAGATCCGAAGGCAAGATATTTTGTTGCTAAGAATGAATCTTTTCTAGAGAAGGAGTTTCTCTCGAAAGAAGTGAGTGGGAGGAATGTAGAACTTGATGAGGTAATTGTACCTTCTCCCGAATTGGAAAGTAGTTCATCACAGAAATCCGTTCCAATGATTCCTACACCAATTAGTGAGGAAGCTAATGATGATGATCATGAAACTTCAGATCAAGTTACTACCAAACCTCGTAGGTCAACCAGAGTACGGTCCGCACCAGAGTGGTACGGTAATCCTGTTTTGGAAGTCATGTTACTAGACCATGACGAACCTACGAACTATGAGGAAGCGATGATGAGCCCAGATTCCGCAAAATAGCTTGAGGCCATGAAATCTGAGATGGGATCCATGTATTAGAACAAAGTATGGACTTTGATTGACTTGCCTGATGATCGGTGAGTCATTGAGAATAAATGGATCTTCAAGAGGAAGACGGACGCTGATAGTAGTGTTACTATCTACAAAGCTTGAATTGTCGCAAAATGTTTTCGACAAGTTCAAGGTGTTGACTACGATGAGATTTTCTCACTCGCATCGATGCTTAAAAGTCTGTCCGAATCATGTTAGCAGTTGCCGCATTTTATGAAATCTGGCAAATGGATGTCAAAACCGCATTCCTTAATGGATTTCTTAAAGAAGAGTTGTATATGATGCAACCAGAAGGTTTTGTCGATCCAAAAGGTGCTAACAAAGTGTGCAAGCTCCAGCGATCCATTTATGGACTGGTGCAAGCCTCTCGGAGTTGGAATATACGCTTTGATAGTGTGCTCAAAGCATATGGTTTTATACAGACTTTTGGAGAAGACTGTATTTACAAGAAAGTGAGTGGCAGCTCTGTAGCATTTCTGATATTATATGTGGATGACATATTGCTGATCGGAAATGGTACTGAATTTCTGAATAGCATAAAAGGATACTTGAATAAGAATTTTTCAATGAAAGACCTCGGTGAAGCTGCTTATATATTGGGCATCAAGATCTATAGAGATAGATCAAGACGCTTAATAGTACTTTCACAAAGCACATGCCTTGATAAATTTTTGAAGAAGTTCAAAATGGATCAAGCAAAGAAAGGGTTCTTGCCTGTGTTAAAAGGTGTCAAATTGAGTCAGACTCAATGCCCGACCACTTCAGAAGATAGAGAGAACATGAAAGTCATTCCCTATGCTTCAGCCATAGGTTCTATCATGTATGCAATGCTGTGTACCAGACCTGATGTGTGCCTTGCTATTAGTTTAGCAGGGAGGTACCAAAGTAATCCAGGAGTGGATCACTGGACAGCGGTCAAGAACATCTTGAAATACCTGAAAAGGACTAAGGATATGTTTCTTGTTTATGGAGGTGACAAAGAGCTCGTCGTAAACGGTTACGTCGATGCAAGCTTTGACATTGATCCGGATGACTCTAAGTCACAAACCAGATTCGTATTTTTATTGAATGGTGGAGCTGTCGGTTGGTGCAGTTCCAAGCAGAGCGTCGTGGCGGGATCTACGTGTGAAGCAGGGTACATAGCTGCTTCGAAAGCAGCAAATGAAGGAGCCTGGATGAACGAGTTCATATCCGATCTAGGTGTCATTCCTAGTGCATCGGGTCCAATCAAAATCTTTTGTGACAATACTAGTGCAATTGCCTTGGCAAAGGAATCCAGATTTCACAAGAGAACCAAGCACATCAAGAGATGCTTCAATTCCATCCACGATCATGTCAAGGAGGGAGACATAGAGATTTGCAAGATACATACAGATCTAAATGTTGCAGACCCATTGACTAAGCCTCTCTCACGAGCAAAACATTATCAGCACCAAGACTCCATGGGTGTTAGAATCATCGCAATGTAATCTAGATTATCGACTCTAGTGCAAGTGGGAGACTGAAGGAAATATGCCCTAGAGGCAATAATAAAGTTGTTATTTATATTTCCTTATATCATGATAAATGTTTATTATTCATGCTAGAATTATATTAACCGGACTTAGTACATGTGTGAATACATAGACAAACTGAGTGTCACTAGTATGCCTCTACTTGACTAGCTTGCTAATCAAAGATGGTTAAGTTTCCTAGCCATAGACAAAGAGTTTTCATTTGATAAACAGGATCACATCATTAGAGAATGATGTGATTGACTTGACCCATCCGTTAGCTTAGCACTATGATCGTTTAGTTTATTGCTATTGCTTTCTCCATAACTTATACATGTTCCTATGACTATGAGCTTATGCAACTCCCGAATACCAGAGGAACACTTAGTGTGCTATCAAACGTCACAACGTAACTGGGTAACTATAAAGATGCTCTACAGGTGTCTCCGATGGTGTTTGTTGAGTTGGCATAGATCGAGATTAGGATTTGTCACTCCGTGTATCGGAGAGGTATCTCTGGGCCCTCTCGGTAATGCACATCACTTTAAGCCTTGCAAGCAATGTGACTAATGAGTTAGTTATAGGATTTTACATTACGGAACGAGTAAAGAGACTTACCCGTAACGAGATTGAACTAGGTATTGAGATACCGACGATCAAATCTCGGGCAAGTAACATACCGATGACAAAGGGAACAACGTATGTTGTTATGCGGTTTGACTGATAAAGATCTTCGTAGAATATGTAGGAACCAATATGAGCATCCAGGTTCCGCTATTGGTTATTGACCGGAGATGAGTCTCGTTCATGTCTACATAGTTCTCGAACCCATAGGGTCCGCATGCTTAATGTTCGGTGATGATCGATATTATGAGTTTATGTGTTTTGATGTACCGAAGGTTGTTCGGAGTCCCGGATGTGATCACGGGCATGACGAGGAGTCTCGAAATTTTCGAGACATAAAGATCGATATATTGGAAGCCTATGTTTGGACATCGGAATGGTTCCGGGTGACTTCGGGCATTTACCGGAGTACCGGGGGGTTACCGGAACCCCTCGGGGAGTATATGGGCCTTATTGGGACTTAAGGGAATAGAGGAGAGGAAGGGAAAGGTGGAGGGCGCGCCCACCCTAGCCCAATCCGAATTGGGTGGGGGGCCACCCCTCCTCCTTCCTTCTCTCTCCACCTTCCTTCTCTCCTACTCCAACTAGGGAAAGGGGGGAATCCTACTCCCGGTGGGAGTAGGACTCCCCCTAGGGCATGCCATAGAGAGGGTCGGCCCTCCCCTCCTCCACTCCTTTATATATGGGGGAGGGGGGCACCCCATAGACACAAAATTTGATTATTTAGCCGTGTGCGGTGCCCCCCTCCACAGATTTCCACCTCGGTCATATCCTTGCAGTGCTTAGGCGAAGCCCTGCACCGGTAGCTTCACCATCACCATCACCACGCCGTCGTGCTGACGAAACTCTCCATCGACCTCAGCTGGATCTAGAGTTCGTGGGACGTCACCGAGCTGAACGTGTGCAGATCGCGGAGGTGCCGTATCTTCGGTGCTAGGATCGGTCGGATCGTCAAGACGTACGACTACATCAATCGCGTTGTCATAACGCTTCCGCTTACGGTCTACAAGGGTACGTGGACAACACTCTCCCCTCTCGTTGCTATGCATCACCTAGATGGATCTTGCGTGTGCATAGGAATTTTTTTGAAATTACTGCGTTCCCCAACAGTTTGATCTCTCTCTCTCTCTCTCTCTCGTGTTCTTGATTCGGTATGATCTTGATGTATCGCGAGTTTTGCTATTATAGTTGGATCTTATGATGTTTCTCCCCCTCTACTCTCTTGTAATGGATTGAGTTTTCCCTTTGCAGTTATCTTATCAGATTGAGTCTTTAAGGATTTGAGAACACTTGATCTATGTCTTGCATGTGCTTATCTGTGGTGACAATGGGATATTCACGTGATCCACTTGATGTATGTTTTGGTGATCAACTTGCGAGTTCCGTGACCTTGTGACCTTATGCATAGGGGTTGGCACACGTTTTCTTCTTGACTCTCCGGTAGAAACTTTGGGGCGCTCTTTGAAGTTCTTTGTGTTGGTTGAATAGATGAATCTGAGATTGTGTGATGCATATCGTATAATCATACCCATGGATACTAGAGGTGACATTGGAGTATCTAGGTGACATTAGGGTTTTGGTTGATTTGTGTCTTAAGGTGTTATTCTAGTACGAACTCTAGGATAGATCGAACGGAAAGAATAGCTTCATGTTATTTTACTACGGACTCTTGAATAGATCGATCAGAAAGGATAACTTTGAGGTGGTTTCGTACCCTACAATAATCTCTTTGTTTGTTATCCGCTATTAGTGACTTTGGAGTGACTCTTTGTTGCATGTTGAGGGATTGTTATATGATCCAATTTTGTTATTATTGTTGAGAGAACTTGCACTAGTGAAAGTTGAACCCTAGGCCTTGTTTCGAAGCATTTCAATACCATTTGTGCTCACTTTTATCATTAGTTACCTTGCTGTTTTTATATTTTCAGATTACAAAAACCTATATCTACCATCCATATTGCACTTGTATCACTATCTCTTCGCCGAACTAGTGTACCTATAAAATTTACCATTGTATTGGGTGTGTTGGGGACACAAGAGAATCTTTGTTATTTGGTTGCAGGGTTGTTTGAGAGAGACCATCTTCATCCTACGCCTCCCATGGATTGATAAACCTTAGGTCATCCACTTGAGGGAAATTTTCTACTGTCCTACAAACCTGTGCACTTGGAGGCCAACAACGTCTACAAGAAGAAGTTTGTGTAGTAGACATCAAGCTCTTTTCTGGCGCCGTTGCCGGGGAGGTGAGTCCTTGAAGGTATATCTTTAGATCTTGCAATCTAATCTTTTAGTTTCTTGTTTTATCACTTGTTTATTTTGTGAAAGAATACTACAAAAAATGGAATTGAGGGTGCCTCATATGCCTCATCTTTATAATATCTTTCATGAAAATAAGGATTCCGATAATTCTGCCAAATGCTAGAAGAAGAATGCATTAAAATGTTTGGCACTAAATCTTTGTATGATGAGCATGATCTCAATGTTGTTAGTACGAAATCTTTGAATATCCATAGTACTAATGATGATTGCACTAGTCATGATGAAAATGTCTCTTATAAGCATGTCAATTTTTGTGGAGTGCATAGAGTTTGCAAGTATACACCAAATAGGGAAGATAGATTTTGCAAGAGGCATAAGTATTTAGAAACTAAATGGTTGCAAGAAAGTCTACATATTTGTGCTGAAAATTTAAATTTTCTTAGCCATCCTTGTGAACTTTGCAATGAACGTGGTCATTTAAATATCCAATGCAAATTGTTTCATGATCGAATCGTGTCCAAAAATTGTGATGACCTGATTTCCCTTACGCACCATAATGAACTTAGTTTGCTTGTGTGTTATGAAGAAATGAAACGTATAACTAAGGATATTCCAGAATTTTCCCTTGATAAAGTTCTTGATTTTGATCTAGAGGAAATTTATATGCATTGTGCGGTGAATTGTATTGAAAATCCTTCTATTGCCAATTACATAAAGACAATAAAACAAATAGAAGATGAAGAGAATACTAATGAAAGGGAAGAGGTTTCCCAATATCCTCCTATTATTTCTTATGATGAATCGGGTAACGAGGTTTCAATCTATTATGATGAGAACAAAGTTGCTACTTATGATGATTATTGTGATGACACTTATGCTATAAAAATTAGTGACGATTATATTTATAAAACTTGTCATGATTATGTTTACCCTTTTTCTGAACATTACTCTTTTAATGTGGAAACAATTTATAGTATTCGAGTTTCTTATGATACTCCCACTATTCCAATTGAGAAGAATTTTGCTTATGTGGAGAGTAATAAAAATTCTATGCTTGTAGATCATGAAAAGAATGCTTTATGTGATGGTTATATTGTTGAATTCATTCATGATGCTACTTAAAATTATTATGAGGGAGGAATATATGCTTGTAGGAATTGCAATAATACCAAGTTTCCTCTCTATGTGCTTAAAATCTTGCGGTTATGCTTGTTTTGCTTTCCTATGCGAGTTGATTCTTGTTCCCATAAATTGTTTGCTCACAAAATCCCTATGCATAGGAAGTGGGTTAGACTTAAATGTGCTAGTCATGCATATTATTAATGATGCTCTCTTTATGTTTCAATTCTTATCTTTTATGTGAGCATCATTGAAATCATCATGCCTAGCTAGGGACGTTAAACGTTAGCGCTTGTTGGGAGGCAACCCGATTTTATTTTTGTTCTTGTTTAGTAATAAATAATTCATCTAGCTTCTGTTATGATTGTGGTTTTTATGTTTTAATTAGTGTTTGTGCCAAGTAAAGCCTTTAGGATCTTCTTAGGTGATTGTTGTTTGATCTTGCTGATAAAAACGGAAAGTATGCGCTCACGAAAATAATTATCATTATTTTACTAGAGAGCGATAAAATACCAATTCCAACTGCAGTAGATCAATATACTTTTTTATCCTGGTCGTCCAAATTTTTCAGAATTTTTGGAGTTACTGGAGTATTCGAAACATCCAGGTTGCTACAGACTGTTCTGTTTTTCATGTGTTGTTTGCTTATTTTGATGAATGTATGAGTAGTATCGGCGGGTATGAACCATAGAGAAGGTTGAATACAGTAGATATTACACCAATATGAATTTAGAATGAGTTCACAACAGTACCTAAGTGGACGGAGCTTACGAGTTTTCTGTTAAGTTTTGTGTTGTGAAGTTTTCAAGTTTTGGGTAAAGATTCGATGGACTATGGAATAAGGAGTGGCAAGAGCCTAAGCTTGGGGATGCCCAATGCACCCCAAGGTAATATTCCAGGACAATCAAGAGCCTAAGCTTGGGGATGCCCCGGATGGCATCCCCTCTTTCGTGTTCGTTCATCGGTAACTTTACTTGGAGCTATATTTTTATTCACCACATGATATGTGTTTTGCTTGGAGCGTCATTTTATTTTATTTTGCTTTGCTTGCTATTTGAATAATATACCAGGATCTGAAATTCTTAAATATTAGAGAGTCTTTACATAGTTGCATAATTATTCGACTACTCATTGATCTTCGCTTATATCTTCTGGAGTAGTTTGTCGTTTGCTCTAGTGCTTCACTTATATCTTTTTAGAGCATGGAGGTGGTTTTATTTTGAAGAAATAGATGAACTCTCATGCTTCATTTATATTATTTTGAGAGTCTTTTAGAACAGCATGGTAATTTTCTTTGGCTATAAAATTAGTCCTAATATGATAGGCATCCAAGTTGGGTATTATAAAAACTTTCATATAAAGTGCATTGAATACTATGAGAAGTTTGATATTTGATGATTGTTTTGAGATATGAAGATGGTGATATTAGAGTCATGCTAGTTGATTATTTGTGAATTTGAGAAATACTTATGTTGAGGTTTGCAATTCCCGTAGAATGCACGTATGGTAACGGTTGTGTAACAAATTTTAAGCATGAGGTGTTCTTTGCTTGTCTTCCTTATGAGTGGCGGTCGGGGATGAGCGATGGTCTTTTCCTACCAATCTATCCCCCTAGGAGCATGCGCGTAGTGCTTGGTTTTTTTATGACATGTAGATGTTTGCAATAAGTATGTGAGTTCATTATGACTAATGCTGAGTCCATGGATTATACGCACTCTCACCCTTCCATCATCGCTAGCCTCTTCGGTACCGTGCATTGCCCTTTCTCAGCTCGAGAGTTGGTGCAAACTTCGCCGGTGCATCCAAACCCCGTGATATGATACGCTCTATCACACATAAGCCTCCTTATATCTTCCTCAAAACAGCCACCATACCTACATATTATGGCATTTCCATAGCCATTCCGAGATATATTGCCATGCAACTTTCCATCGTTCTGTTTATTATGACACGCTTCATCATTGTCATATTGCCTTACATGATCATGTAGTTGACATCGTATTTGTGGCAAAGCCACCATTCATAATTTTTTATACATGTCACTCTTGAATCATTGCACATCCCGGTACACCGCCGGAGGCACTCCTATAGAGTCATATTTTGTTCTAGTATCGAGTTGTAATGCTTGAATTGTAAATAAATAGAAGTGTGATGATCATCATTATTAGAGCATTGTCTCGTGTCAAGAAAAAAAAGAGAAAGGCCAAATAAAAAAAGGCCTAAAAAAGAAAAAAGAAATAAAAGAAAAAGAGAGAAGGGGCAATGTTACTATCCTTTTTCCACACTTGTGCTTCAAAGTAGCACCATGATCTTCATGATAGAGAGTCTCTTATTTTGTCACTTTCATATACTAGTGGGAATCTTTCATTGTAGAACTTGGCTTGTATATTCCAACGATGGGCTTCCTCAAATGCCCTAGGTCTTCGTGAGCAAGCAAGTTGGATGCACACCCACTTAGTTTCTTTTGTTGAGCTTTCATACATTTATAGCTCTAGTGCATCCGTTGCATGGCAATCCCTACTCCTCGCATTGACATCAATTGACGGACATTTCCATAGCCCGTTGATTAGCCGCGTCGATGTGAGACTTTCTCCCTTTTTGTCTTCTCCACACAACCCCCATCGTCATATTCAATTCCACGTATAGTGTTATGTCCTTGGCTCGCGCTCACATATTGCGTGAAAGTTGAGAAAGTTTGAGATTACTAAAGTATGAAACAATTGCTTGGCTTGTCATCGGGGTTGTGCATGATGGGAGCATTTTGTGTGACGAAAATGAAGCATGGCCAAACTATATGATTTTGTAGGGATGACCTTTCTTTGGCTATGTTATTTTGAGAGGACATAATTACTTCGTTAGTATGCTTGAAGTATTCCTATTTTTATGTCAATATTAAACTTTTGTCTTGAATCTTTCGGATTTGAACATTCATGCCACAATAAAGAAGATTACATTGATAAATATGTTAGGTAGCATTCCACATCAAAAATTCTGTTTTTATCATTTACCTACTCGAGGACGAGCATCAATTAAGCTTGGGGATGCTTGATACGTCTCCAACATATCTATAATTTTTTATTGTTCCATGCTATTATATTATCCAGCTAGGATGTTTTATGTGCATTTATATGCTATTTAACATGATTTTTGGGACTAACCTATTAACCTAGAGCCCAGTGCCAGTGTATGTTTTTCCCTTGTTTTTGAGTTTTACAGAAAAGGAATACCAAACGGAGTCCAATTGACGTGCCAATTTTTGATGATTTTTAATGGACCAAAAGAAGCCCCTGGAGTGAAAGAGTTGGGCCAGAAGAGTCCTGGGCCATCCACGAGGGTGGGGGCGCGCCCTAACCCCTGGGCGCGCCCCCTATCTCGTGGACGACTCGGAGACCCCCCCTGACTTGTTCCCAACGCCAAAAATTCCTATAAATACCCAAACGTCCAGAAAATAACCTAGATCGGGAGTTCCACCGCCGCAAGCCTTGGTAGCCACCAAAAACCAATCGGGACCCTTTTCCGGCAACCTGCCGGAGGGGGGATCCGTCACCGGTGGCCATCTTCATCATCTCGGCGCTCTCCATGACGAGGAGGGAGTAGTTCACCCTCGGGGCTGAGGGTATGTACCAGTAGCTATGTGTTTGATCTCTCTCTCTCTCTCTTTCTCGTGTTCTTGATTCGGTACGATCTTGATGTATCGCGAGCTTTGCTATTATAGTTGGATCTTATGATGTTTCTCCCCCTCTACTCTCTTGTAATGGATTGAGTTTTCCCTTTGAAGTTATCTTATCGGATTGATTCTTTAAGTATTTGAGAACACTTGATGTATGTCTTGCATGTGCTTATCTGTGGTGACAATGGGATATTCATGTGATCCACTTGATGTATGTTTTGGTGATCAACTTGCGAGTTCTGTGACCTTATGAACTTACGCATAGGGGTTGGCACCCGTTTTCGTCTTGACTCTCCGGTAGAAACTTTGGCGCGCTCTTTGAAGTTCTTTGTGTTGGTTGAATAGATGAATCTGAGATTGTGTGATGCATATCGTATAATCGTACCCACGGATACTTGAGGTGACATTGGAGTATCTTGGTGACATTAGGGTTTTGGTTGATTTGTGTCTTAAGGTGTTATTCTAGTACGAACTCTAGGATAGATCGAATGGAAAGAATAGCTTCGTGTTATTTTACTACAGACTCTTGAATAGATCAATCAGAAAGGATAACATTGAGGTGGTTTTGTACCCTACAATAATCTCTTCGTTTGTTCTCTGCTATTAGTGACTTTGGAGTGACTCTTTGTTGCATGTTGAGGGATTGTTATATGATCCAATTATGTTATTATTGTTGAGAGAACTTGCACTAGTGAAAGTATGAACCCTAGGCCTTGTTTCGAAGCATTGCAATACCGTTTGTGCTCACTTTTATCATTCGTTACCTTGCTGTTTTTATATTTTCAGATTACAAAAACCTATATCTACCATCCATATTGCACTTGTATTGGGTGTGTTGGGGACACAAGAGACTCTTTGTTATTTGGTTGCAGAGTTGTTTGAGAGAGACCATCTTCATTCTACGCCTCCCACGGATTGATAAACGTTAGGTCATCCACTTGAGGGAAATTTGCTACTGTCCTACAAACCTCTGCACTTCGAGGCCCAACAACGTCTACAAGAAGAAGGTTGTGTAGTAGACATCGGTGGCTATGGCCAGCAGGCAGCCGGACCTGTCACCGGACCCCAAGGAGTCGGAAGCTCAGGGTCCTTTCCAGCCGGCCAAAGAAACAAAGAAGAACTCCTTGGACCCCGACCACCCGGAGAGGCACGCTATCGTGGGGACCAACCTCGATAGCAAATAGGAAAGCGAGCTCATCGATTTCCTCTGTGAGAATCGGGACATCTTCGCATGGTCTCCCAAGGATATGTCGGGTTTTCCGACGGATTTCGCCGAGCACAAGCTACATGTCAGGTCAGATGCAAAACCAGTCAAGCAACCCCTCCACCACTTATCAGAAGAAAAAATAAGAATTGTTGGTGAAGAGATCGCCCGCCTGCTGGCGGTCGGCTTCATCATGGAAGTGTTCTTTCCAGAGTGGCTTGCCAACCCAGTCCTTGTACTAAAGAAGAACAACAAGTGGCCCATGTGTATTGACTACACAGAACTCAAGAAAGCCTGCCCCAAAGATCCGTTTGCTCTACCCCGGATTGATCAGGTGATAGACTCCACAGCCGGATGCGAGCTGTTGTCTTTCCTTGATGCCTACTCCGGCTACCACCAGACCAAACTGAACCCGGCCGATCGGCTAAAGACCGCCTTCATCACGCCATTTGGAGCCTTCTGCTACCTGACCATGACATTCGGCTTGAGAAATGCCGGTGCCACCTTTCAGCGTTGCATGCAGAAGTGCCTCCTCAAGTAGCTCAGCAGAAATGCCCGCGTCTACGTGGACGATATCATGGTGAAGACGGAGAAGCGCGACACCCTCCTAGATGATCTCAAGAAGACCTTTGATAATCTGTGCCGTTTTGAAATCAAGCTCAACCGAGAGAAGTGTATTTTTGGAGTACCAGCTGACCAGCTCCTTGGTTTCCTTGTCTCAGAATGCGGCATCGAGTGCAACCCTGTGAAGATCAAGGCCATTGAGCGGATGGAGAGACCCACCCGACTGCGAGATGTCCAGAAGTTCACCAGCTGCTTGGCATCCATCAGCCGCTTGATCAGTCGGCTGGGCGAGAAGGCTCTTCCCCTGTACCAGTTAATGAAGAAAACCACTCACTTCGAATGGAATGACAAGGCGGACGAGGCCTTCCTCCAACTCAAGAAAATGTTGACTACGCCGCCTGTTCTGGCGGCTCCAGCTGCTAAAGATCCCATGTTCCTTTACATCGCTACCACCAGCAGGGTGGTCAGCACTGTCATTGTGGTAGAGCGCCCAGAAGACGGCAGGGCACAGCCGGTCCAGAGACCCGTGTACTACTTAAGTGAGGTGCTATCGGCCTCAAAACAGAATTACCCCCACTACCAGAAGTTGTGCTATGGCGTGTACTTTTCCGCCAAGAAGCTCAAGCAGTACTTTCAAGAGCATTCCATCATGGTTGTCTGCACTGCCCCACTTGCCGAGATCATAGGCAACAGAGATGCATCAGGCCGAGTGGCCAAGTGGGCCATCAAGTTGGCCCCCTACTCTATCTTCTACCAGCCACGCACCGCCATCAAGTCCCAATCACTGGGCGACTTCCTCGTCGACTGGGGCGAGACCCAGTACCTACCGCCAGCTCCAGACTCCACCCATGCATTGGTGGATGCACTTCTCGAAGATGCGAACCGGTTTGGGAGCCGGCATCACTGATGTCGCTTGAAGCTACGTCGGTATTTCCCCAAAGAGGAAGGGATGATACAGCACAGCGGCGGTGGGTATTTCCCTCAGATATGAAACCAAGGTTATCGAACCAATAGGAGAACCAAGCAACACAACATGAACAGCCCCTGCACACAAATAACAACACCTCGCAACCCGACGTGTTAAAGGGGTTGTCAATCCCTTTCGGGTAACGGCGCCAGAAACGGTGCGTGGACGGGAGATAAATTTGTAAATATTGATAGATCGAACACCAAATAAAATAAATTGCAGCAAGGTATTTTTGGGCTTTTGGTTTAGTAGATTCTGAAAATAAAAGCAAATAAAAATAGATCGCAAAGGCAAATATATGAGGAAGAAGACCCGGGTGCCGTAGGATTCACTAGTGGCTTCTCTCGAGAAAAATAGCAAAGCGGTGGGTGAACAAATTACTGTTGGGCAATTGATAGAACCTCAAATAATTATGACGATTTCCAGGCAATGATCATTACATAGGCATCACGTCCAAGATTAGTAGACCGACTCCTGCCTGCATCTACTACTATTACTCCAGACATCGACCGCTATCCAGCATGCATCTAGTGTATTAAGTTCATCGAAGAATGGAGTAATGCAATAAGAACGATGACATGATGTAGACAAGATCCGTTTATCTATGGCGGTAGATATATATATCGTCTTTTTATCCTTAATAGCAACGATACATACGTGTCGGTTCCCTTTCTGTCACTGGGATCAAGCACCGTAAGATCGAACCCGCTACCGGGCACCTCTTCCCATTGCAAGATAAATAGATCAAGTTGGACAAACAAAACCCAAATATCAGAGAACAAATACGAGGCTATAAGAGATCATGCATAAAAGAGATCAAAGAAACTCAAATACTTTCATGGATATAAAAAGATAGATCTGATCATAAACTCAAAGTTCATCGATCACAACAAACACACCGCAAAAGAGTTACATCACATGGATCTCC
This sequence comes from Triticum aestivum, assembly GCF_018294505.1. Classification (NCBI taxonomy): domain Eukaryota; kingdom Viridiplantae; phylum Streptophyta; class Magnoliopsida; order Poales; family Poaceae; genus Triticum; species Triticum aestivum. The sequence continues at coordinate 506,262,524 of NC_057808.1, forward strand.
AAGAGACCATTGTATTGAGAATCAAGAGATAGAGATGAAGCCATCTAGCTACTAACTATGGACTCGAAGGTCTACAAAGAACTACTCACGCATCATCAGAGAGGCACAATGGAAGTGGTGAACCCCTCCGTGATGGTGTCTAGATTGGATCTGGTGGTTCTGGACTATGCGGCGGCTGGATGAACATTTCGTCGACGCTTCTAGGGTTCTAGTATTTTTGGGGTATTTATAGAGCAAAGAGGCGGACTGGGGGGCACCCGAGGTGGGCACAACCCGCCAGGGCGCGCCAGGGCCTCCTGGCGCGCCCTGGTGGGTTGTCCTCTCCTCGGGACTCAGGGCCCATTTCCTTCCTTCTGGCCCATAAAAAATCTCCGTAAAGTTTCGTGGCATTTGGACTCCGTCTAATATTGATTTTCTGCGATGTAAAAAACATGGAAAAACAGCAACTGGCACTTGGCACTATGTCAATAAGTTAGTAGCAAAAAATGATTATAAAACATCCAAGATTGATAATAAAACAGCATGGAACAATCAAAAATTATAGATATGTTGGAGACGTATCAGGAATCTCCTCCGCCGAGTCATCCTCGTCGTCCGGGTTCAGCCCGAACCAGTCGGTCGGCACCTCGGCGTCCCACTCATCTAGCTCGGGTACAAAGACGTTGGTGTTGGTGTACTCGGTGTCGTGGAATTATCACGGCAGATGTACTAGTGTGAGGACTTAGTCGCGAGGCCAACGCTTCTATGCGGTAGCTTGAGAGGGGTTCGGCGAATCGAGAGACGCAATACAAGACAAGGATTTAGACAGCTTCGGGCCCCGGGAAACATCATCCGGTAATAGCCCTACATGCTGTTTGTGGCTAGGTCTCATTATGATCATGAGTGAGTCACCGGCTTGGCCGGCTCTTTGTGTCTAGCCCTAGAGATTGTTTCTTGTTCCTTGTCCCTCTTTGGGGTGCCCTGCCCCTCCTTATATAAGTTTAGAGGGGCGGGTTACATGCGGAGTCCTAGTAGGACTAGGACTAGTCTATCTTTTCTTACAAGTTGAATACATGTCCGGGTCTTGCTCCCTCGTAAAGGAAATATTCATCATCCCTTTCTCCTTGGGCCTTGTCGTCCGTCTGATCCGCCCGTCGGGTCTCCAGTGAGTCACAATGTCCAGGCGGGTTACCTGTGAATCGCCATGTTCGGCCGGATCACCAGTGAGTCGCCAAGCTCTAGCCAGGTCTCTGGTGAGTCGCCAAGTCTGGCCGGGTCATACCGCGGGGTATATCCCCGACATTAGCCCCCAGTTTAATTTGGATTTATCCATGTTGAACTGATCCTGCAAAATAACTCAAGAAGAAATTTGACAGGTTGTGCTCCGGGTTAAATATTCTTGTAAGCCGGCACCTGATCATCCTTCAGTGCTTGACATTTTCTCCTGGAATATCCGGGTCAATAGGCCAGCTTCATAGTCCGTTTGCTGACATTGGCTCTTGTAAAGAAATATTATAAGAAATAATCCATTTGAGTCGGCCTTCAATGCTCTTATTTGACAAAAATATTGGTCTTGAAATATTCAACTGATATTCAGCCGGCTTAAAGATGTAGATCTTGCCGATTTATGATTGCCAAAATTGTCGGGTTATAAATAAATGATGCCGGGTCATGATTGTTGCAGACACCGGGTTAATCTGGTCTTCTCCAAACTGAGAATTTGAAGATTTTTTCTCCCTTATATGCATATCACCTGTAGCCCCCAAGTGCCGGGTTGTCATGCTTGCAGCAACCTGGGACTTGTAATTGCCTTATGCTCATGAAAACTTCAACCAGTGTAGCCCCCAAGGGCTGGGTCATTATGCAATAATGAGCAGGGACTTTCTAGATATAACCATGTAAACTTGAACAGCAACGTGTAGCCCCCAAGGGCCGGGTCAGTAAGATAATACTGAGCTGGGACTTTGTATATAATTTATTGATAATAACATCATATAATATAATCTCCACCATGGGGCTTGAACCCACGTCCACAAGGTTAAGAGCTTTGTACTCTACCAACTGAGTAGTGGACCGTTCAATATAATGGATTAATGCTTGTGTACCTTGAATGTTTGACAGGAGCAATTGGTAGCCCCCAAGGGCCGGCTCATTACAATGTGATGAGTCGGGTCTTCAATAAGTTGAGCAAAAAATGACTTTGCATTAGCCCCCAAGTGCCATGGTGCATGCTGGCAGTGACATGGGACTTGCCTATTTGATGTAACCTCAACTTGAATAATATAGCCTCCAAGTACCGGGTCGTAAGCCTGCAGCGACTCGGGACTATTCCCTCCATTGTAAAATAAATCATATACCTTGATAAAATAATAGCCATTGCGCTGAAGCGACTTTAAAGACCTCCATCATAATATTGATAATCATAATAAAAATCCAGCCATGTTGGCTATTCAAGATTTGAATAATATAATCTTATCGGTTGACAAGTAGATCCGAAGTTCAAATACTCGGCGGCTCTTGGCCGATGGCGACTTAATGCGCATTCATTGTAAGCCGGAATTTCATAACCCGGCGGCTTATAGCCTTTGAGAAAATCAAGAATTGATAACCCTTTTGAGACACCAATTTCAATCTTTGATGATGGGCTTGAACTTAATCATTTATGTAAGTCATAGCTCTGTAAATCCTGCACAGAGCTTAAACAACATATGCCCTGGCGACTTAACGTCAAAAGCCAGGGCGGGTAACCATCCAAATGTAGTCTTATCCTGCACACAAGTAGATCACAAGAACCCTGTGATATTGAATTTTCACTGCCGGTTTATGTGACTTGTGCAGTAAGGGTGATAACCCAATCTTTAGAAATCAAGACTTCCAAATGTTTATGATTGTCATATGATGGCGACTTATCATCCAAAGTCAAGCCGGGTTAATCGAAGCCACATATATGCTTCAGATATGAACAAAAAGGGTCTCAAGACAAAATCAAAGATCGCTTTCAAAAAACTTAAGCCAAATAGAAAGAAAAATTGAGGCTTCTGATTCGAATACGATCAGTAAACCGTTCCAAAGGGGTTAAGCTAGGATTCGAATACGATCATGTAGCCCCCAGTGGCTTTGGCGTTGCGCCGATCAAGAAGGTACCGACAGCTATGTTCTCTTTGGTTCGAATACGACCTATGTTTGAACAGGAAGCCCCCTAATGATCTTGAGAGTTTTTTAATGACTCTGATTCGAATACAATCAAAGTCAGTTCCCAAAAGGGGTTGAGCTATGATTCGAATACGATCAAGAAGCCCCCTAGTGAGCTCGGCAGTGTGCCGATCAAGAGGGTACCGACAGCTATGTTCTCTTTGGTTCCAATACGACCTATGTTTGAACAGGAAGCCCCCTAGTGATCATGAGAATATTTAACGACTCTGATTCGAATACGATCAGGGTCACATCAAAAGGGTTAAGCTAAATTCGAATACGATCAGCTCCCAATGGTCATTAAAGCAGGGTACCTATGTTTGGGTCGTGCTTTGTAACAGACTCCTTTTGGTCCCTTTAATTTTTCCCGAGAACTCGAAAATTTGCGAGAGATAAATTCTTTTTGAACCGGAAAAACCGGATATTGAGAGTTTTAAAGTTTTGTGATGAACCGGATTTTGAACCGGATTTGAGAGCTTCAAAACTTTGTGGCAGATAAATTTCCCTTGAACCGGATTTTAAACCGGATATTTAAGAGCTTCAGTGCTTTGTGGGAGATAAATTTCCCTTGAACCGGATTTTAAACCGGATATTTAAGAGCTTCAGTGCTTTGTGGGAGATGTCAAGTCTCTTGAGCCGGATCTAAACCGGAATCCTTCTTTTTAAGCCGGAAATTTTCTGACGGCCTTTAAACTTTTCACCAATATGGCGGTAGCCTCCGGGACCGGGTTATTTTTCCCTCCAACGACCCGGAGTTCTTGAATGCATTGAAACCGACCAATGCTGCCGAGTCATATCATTGTAGCCCCCGAGTCTCAAGACGACTCGAGGAGTTGGCTTTGAGATTCTCCATATTGACCATAGCATAAGGTGTATATCATTGGTGTTGATAGCACGATGTGATTCCACAGAAGGTTGAAGTGACTGCGGCGGGTTATAAATGATCCTGTATGAGCCGTGCCAGCAACTCGGCCAATGGTCCCTTCCAACTGGCTATTTGAAGTTAACCAAACTGTAGTGGCGGCGACTTGTACGCCTGCCCATTCGAACCATCCAGCGCAGACGGCGGCTGATAACACATGATAATTTGCCTCCAATTTTGTTGGAAGAAAAACCGGGCTTCCCAAGCAGTGACAGATGAGTTGGGCACGACGTTGTAAACTGGTGTGGTCGGGCGAGTTAATCGCCGGCGCGGTAAGCCGCACGGATGGGCGAATCAACCACGCCGTGTTGATGTACTGAACAATTGTCCTACACCAAAAACATCGCAAGCCAGAGTAATTACTCTTTTTTAAAGAAAACAATATATAATATATAAAAATTTACTGGATTGATTTCACCTGATATGTTAGGCCAGAAAATATCCACCGCGGAGTTGATCATCACCACGGTGAAGCTGAAATCAATCACGTCCGAGTCGGCCGCGGGAACAGACAGACGGGCCGGCCGCGGCGTTGTAAGCCGGTGCGGTCGGGCGAGTCAATCGCAGGAGCGATAAGCCACGCGGACGCTGAGTCGGCCGCGGGGGCGGACGGGTAAGTTGTCCGTCTCATTGCAAAGCGGCGCGTTGATGTAGACCGGACCACAGGGGCGGTGGCTTGCGCCCACCTGTTGACCAGTAAGCGGTCGCAGATGCCGTTGCATGATGATGCTACCGCACACTCCATGGATACGGCATTACACCATCTTTATGATGAATCATTGTCCTGCACATAAAAGTGTACATAGCAAAGCGATTGTTTTTTGACAAAAAACAATATGCGCTTAATAAAATAACCTTAGACGGATATCACCTGATTTGTTCGGATGACCGATGGATATCACCGGAGTCGGAGGCCACGGCGAGCGGGCTGAAGCCGATTCAAAGCAGCTCGAGGCACGGCGGGTCTCAGCTCACGGCGGGTTGAGGTGTGGCGGTTCAAAGTCACAGCGGGGGGACTCGCAGGCTCAGGCGAGGCCGTTTTGAAGATGGTTGGCAGCGGCGCGGTGACTCGCCACGGTGCGCCGGAACAGCAGCAGCGCAGTGGGAGAAACAGCCGGTCTGTTGATTTTGACCGTGATGTGAAGCTCGCGGGGCGGCCACGAAGGCGCTGGGACGGAGTGGTTCCGATGTACAAGACGCGCCACCACAAGGACGCACGTAGGAGAAGACCAGAGGGGCATCGAAGTCGGGTCCGCGGCGGCTCTGGAGATGGCGAGTGTGCGGGAGGCAAGGCCGTGCTGGCCAGCAGAAAACGGCGAGGTGCCGGCGACTTAGCGTAAAGTGCGGAGGACTAGCGTAAAACCGCGGGTCAGAGGCGGCTCGGAGTTGAGTCCATGTCCTGCCTCTGGTCGTTGTTGGTTTGACAATTCCCTTTGAGTGCTCCTTTAAAATTTCCTTCATCCCACGTGGTGTCGTGCCAGGCAACAGCATGGCCGGACTGAAAATCCACTAGACTTTGATTTTTAATACTCCTGTAGATCTTGGGGACTGCGTGTGAGCTGACTATTAAAACCTTCAAATTCATGCACGTACAGTGGCTGTACTAGTTGATGCTACGTGCAGAAGGTAAGGTAATCTATCAGGCTTTGTTTTTTGCGTTGATCAGCACTTGGACCCTTGATCAACAGTTGGGTTGATCCGGAGACTTCACAGGGCTGAAGCAAACTGTCTTGATCGCCGCTGTACCAACAGATGGCGCTCGTGACGCGTGTTTGGCTGTCTTTGATCACCTCGGACTTGGACAGCTATACATGGACCAGCAGAAGCGATCTGGCGGATCGGACACGGCGGCTAAATTTGACAGCGGCACAGCAGAAATTTGAGTCGGCCTCGGTGTACTGCTGCAGCAGAAACTAACCCGGACTCGACGGATCATCTATTTGTTGCGGCGCTCACCATGCAACCCTAATCTTTCTTGAATTCAGACCTCGTACGAGTATTAGATCTGACTGCTCGCTTTGGAGACAATGTAAATCCTTCCGCGACGATTCTTCTTCATCCGAAGAAATTGTCAACTTCTCAACCCCTGAAAAAGATCCCTCCAAGAACTCATCACCACCGTGCGCAAGCCCCACGGTGGGCGCCAACTGTCGTGGAATTGTCACGTCAGATGTCCTAGTGTGAGGACTTAGTCGCGAGGCCAACGCATCTATGCGGTAGCTTGAGAGGGGTTGGGCGGAATCGAGAGACGCAATACAAGACAAGGATTTAGATAGCTTCGGGCCCCGGGAAACATCATCCGGTAATAGCCCTACATGCTGTTTGTGGCTAGGTCTCATTATGATCATGAGTGAGTCGCCGGCTTGGCCGGCTCTTTGTGTCTAGCCCTAGAGATTGTTTCTTGTTCCTTGTCCCTCTTTGGGGTGCCCTGCCCCTCCTTATATAAGTTTAGAGGGGCGGGTTACATGCGGAGTCCTAGTAGGACTAGGACTAGTCTATCTTTTCTTACAAGTTGAATACAAGTCCGGGTCTTGCTCCCTCGTAAAGGAAATATTCGTCATCCCTTTCTCCTTAAGCCGGCCCACCAGAGTATAAGCCAGCCTGCTGGGCCTTGGGCCTTGTCGTCCGTCTGATCCGCCCGCCGGGTCTCCAGTGAGTCACAATGTCCAGGCGGGTTACCTGTGAATCGCCATGTTCGGCCGGATCACCAGTGAGTCGCCAAGCTCTAGCCAGGTCTCTGGTGAGTCGCCAAGTCTGGCCGGGTCATACCGCGGGGTATATCCCTGACACTCGGCAAGCTCCACCGCACGTTGAGCAAGATCGCGGTCCACCGCCACCAGCTCCGGCCCGGCCTCAGCCCGGAAAGTGGCCAGCTGGGCTAGATTCAGACTTGGATACCACGCCTTGGAAAAATCGAAGGCCGTCCGCGCACCCGCCTGAGCTGCGGCACCCTTCCAAGCCTCGAAGCGCCTGACTGCTACCTCCAGCCATTCGACAGTCTGACTGGGGGTGCGCGGCACTTGAGCATTCAGCCAAAGGGCGGCCAGCACATGGGACCCGGCGCGCTGGAGGCGGCGGAGAAGACGGTGGGCCGGCTGGAGGCGCGTCCTGATGGCTAGAAGCTACTCGTTGAGATTCCGAGGCGCGTTTGATGCAATCTCCACTCCAACCCTCCTACGCCGCTTGCACCGCACCTTGATGGCCTGGCTCATGGAGACGACGTAGCCGGGAAAGAATTCTACGCAAGAAGAAAACCAAAAATTAGAAGCCGGAAGCCGACTCCTGCTGTAGTTGACGGCTGTTCAAAGGGAAAAAGGGACTTACCATCAATCATGTCCTTGATCTCGCTGTAGCCGTCGGTGAGGATTTTCTCCTTCTCGGCCCAGTTCGAGCGTTGAGTCTCGAACTCGGCCGCGAGGGAGTCTTCCGCCTCCTTCAGCCTTTGGAGCTCAGCCTTGTGTCGGTCCGCCTGGTCCGTCAGCTCCTTGCCCAGGCGGTCGCACTCCTGAGCCGCCTTACTGCACTCCTCCTCCTTGGTGTGCAGCTCGGTTTGGGCCTCCCACAGGCGCCGCTGCAAGTCGGCGGCTGCCCCTGCAAAGATAAGAAAGAAAAGATATCATCAATCAACAAAGAAGACAAGTGGTTGGCGGGAGATCCGGCCCAATTGCTCAGCAGTCGTCCCGAATCTCGGGGGCTACACCCAGCGGGTGCGCTGACGCGCCCCAGCGAGAAAAAAGACGGAGTGCTTACTCCGGCTCTCGGTCAAGTCAGCGGTATGCTTAGCCAGCTCCTGGACCTGGGAGTTGTAGGCCGCCACGCGGACGTTGTGATAATCCTGCGACAAAAGCAACAAAAAGGGAAAGACAAGTCAAGCACTCGGAACTAACTTAAAGTTCCGAGCCGCCTGGTCAGCAGCCGGCCCGGAACTTGGGGGCTACACCCAGTGGGTGCGCTGGCGCGCCCTCACGGAAGATTACAAGAATCGAAAGCAAGAAAGCAAGAAACCTACCTGGACGGCCACTCGCGTCGCCAGGAACTCCTGCGTATACTGCTGGAAGGCGGCGCCTTGGGCATTGAACCAGGCCTGGACGTCTTGCGCGGCCACGTTCGACACACCCGTGCCGCCTCCAGACGTCCAACCTGGCGGGGCGGCACTGGTGGCCTCAGCAACGGGGGCCGATGAGCTCCCAGCCCCAACCTCCAATGACCGTGGCGCTGAGGCCGCCTTCTCTGGACACCGGCGCACCGGAGTACGGGCCGCGGGAGTCGGCCCCACCACCAGCTCACCGCCAGATGGCGGCATCAACGGTGCTTCCGGCTGGCTGCTCTGCGCGTTGGCAGTTGGCGCGCGGGGTGCCACCTCTGCCTCCAAAATGACAGGGTCGCCGCCTCCCCTCTCCATGACTGGCTGATCACCGTCGGCCCCTCCAGTCAGCGCCCGGCCCTCCGGCGCCGGTGGCTCCGCACGCAGCGGGATGACGAGCTGTGGAGTCCGGCTGCGGGACGCCTCCTCCGCCTGTGCCTTGGCGGTCGCGTCCGCCTGCTCCTTGGTCGCGACATCGGCCTGAATCTTGGCCACCGCGTCGGCCCCTGCCTGTGTTGCCTGGCGGCCTTCCCCTTCTCCCTCTCCGCCTCCCCTCGCTCCTCGCGCGCCTCCCGCGCGTTCCTCTCCGTCGCCTCTTGGAGGTCGGCGAGCGGGTCCACCCAGCGAGATCCCCTGGGGCCGCCTGCCGCCCCAATCACTGAGGCATACGGGGCTCGTTCAAGAGAGAGCGTGGCCCTGCTCGAGCCAAACAAGAAGAACTAAGAAAAAGTTTGCAAGAAAAGAAGAAAATCAAACACAAAGCGACAAAGACCAAAGAACTTACACCGACACCGTAGGACGCTACTTCGGGGCCTTCTGGAATTGGGCCGCCCTCGCGGCGTTTCCTGCCGCCTGGTCGCGGCGGCCGTGTTCTTGGGCTTCTTGGGTCGGCTGCCATACAACCCGGCATCAGCCCGACGCTTCGGTGCGCCGCTTAGTGCGGTCAGCACGGCCGACGAACTGGCGCCCGCCTTGTCGGCACCGCGGTTGCGGCGTGGCTCGTTGTCCTCCTCGTCGTCATCCGGCCAGTCCCCAAGACCGCCACCTGAGGAGCCGCCTGCTGATACGTCCATTTTGCATCATGTTTTCTTACTACTATTTACAATGTTTTTATCCATAATAATGCTTTTTGGAGTAATTCTAATGCCTTTTCTCTCATAATTTGCAAGGTACACACCAAGAGGGAGAATTCCGGCAGCTGGAAATCTGGACCTGAAAAGGCTACGCCAGGCCACCTATTCTGCACAACTCCAAATGAGATGAAACTTTACGGAGAATTTTATGGATTATTTAAGAAATATTGGAGCCAATAACTACCAGAAGGGGGGCACCAGGTGGGCACAACCAACCTGCGCGCGCCAGGCCCCCCTGGCGCGCCCTGGTGGGTTGTGGCCTCCTCGGCCCACCTCCGGTGCCCATCTTTTGGTATATAAGTCGTTTTGACCTAGAAAATATCAAAGGAGGACTTTCGGGACGAAGCACCGTCGCCTCGAGGAGGAACTTGGGCAGGAGCACTTTTGCCCTCCGGTGGAGCGATTCTGTCGGGGAACTTCCCTCCCGGAGGGGGAAATCATCGTCATCATCATCACCAACAACTCACCCATCTTGGGGAGGTAATCTCCATCAACATCTTCAACAGCACCATCTCCTCTCAAACCCTAGTTCATCTCTTGTGTTCAATCTTGTTACCAGAACTATAGATTGGTACTTGTGGGTGACTAGTAGTGTTGATTACATCTTGTAGTTGATTACTATATGGTTTATTTGGTGGAAGATTATATGTTCAGATCCATTATGATATTTAATACCCCTCTGATCATGAGCATGTTTACCGTTTGTTAGTAGTTACTTTTGTTCTTGAGGTCACGGGAGAAATCATGTTGCAAGTAATCATGTGAATTTGATATGTGTTCGATATTTTGGTAGTAATTATGTTGTGATTCCCTTAGTGGTGTCATGTGAACGTCGACTACATGACACTTCACCATATTTGGGCCTAAGGGAATGCATTGTGGAGTAGCAATTAAATGGTGGGTTGCGAGAGTGACAGAAACTTAAACCCCGGTTTATGCACTATTCCGTAAGGGACTGATTGGATCCTAGAGTTTAATGCTATGGTTAGGATTTATCCTTAATACTTTTCTCGTAGTTGCAGATGCTTGCGGGAGGGTTAATCATAAGTTGGAGGTTTGTTGAAGTAATAACAGCAACTACGCACCGGTCCACCCACATATCATATTATCAAAGTAGCGAACACAAATCAAACCAACATGATGAAAGTGACTAGATGAAATTCCCATGTACCCTCAAGAACGCTTTGCTCATTATAAGAAACCGTTTTGCCTGTCCTTTGCCTCAAAAGGATTGGGCTACCTTGCTGCATACTTGTTACAATTATCATTACTTGCTTGTTACAAATTACCTTGCTATCAAACTACTCGCTACTTACAATTTCAGCCCTTGCAGACATTACCTTACTGAAAAGTACTTGTCATTTCCTTCTGCTCCTCGTTGGGTTCGACACTCTTACTTATCGGAAAGAGCTACAATTGACCCCGTATACTTGTGGGTCATCAAGGCTATTTTCTGGCGCCATTGCCGGGGAGTGAAGCGCTTTTGGTAAGTGGAATTCGGTAAGGAAATATCTATATAGTGTGCTAAAATTTATTGTCACTTGTTACTATGGAAAACAACTCTTTGAGGGGTTTGTTCGGGGTATCTTCACCTCGTCTGGAACCACAATTAATTGCCCCTCAACCTACAACACCTACTAAAAATATTGAATATGAAATTCCTTCGGGTATGATAGAACAACTACTAGCTAATCCTTATGCAGGAGATGGAACCGAACATCCCGATATGCACTTGATATATGTGGAACAAATTTGTGGATTGTTTAAGCTTGCAGGTTTACCCGGAGATGAGGTGATGGGAAAGGTTTTCCCTTTATCTCTGAAGGGAAAAGCATTGGCATGGTATAGGCTATGCGATGATATTGGATCATGGAATTGGAATCGTCTGAAAATGGAGTTCCACCAAAAAAATTATCCTATGCATCTAGTTCATCGTGATCGGAATTATATATATAATTTTTGGCCTCATGAAGGAGAAAGTACCGCTCTAGCTTGGGGGAGGCTTAAGTCAATGTTATATTCATGCCCCAATCATGAGCTCTCAAGAGAAATAATTATTCAGAACTTTTATGCTCGGGTTTCTCGTAATGATCAAACCATGTTGGATACTTCTTGTACTGGTTCTTTTATGAAGAAAACTATTGAATTCCGGTGGGATCTTTTGGAAAGAACTAAACGCAACTCTGAAGTTTGGGAACTCGACGAAGGTCAAGAGTCAGGTATTAAACTTAAGTATGATTGTGTTAAATCTTTTATGGATACTGATGCTTTTCAAAAGTTTAGCACTAAATATGGGCTTGACTCTGAGATAGTAGCCTCCTTTTGTGAATCATGTTCTACTCATGTTGAACTCCCTAAAGGTAAGTGGTTTAAATATCACCCACCTATTAAAGAAGAAATTAAAAACCCAGTACCAGTTAAGGAAGAAACTATACTTTATAATGTTGATCCAGTTGTTCCTACTGCTTATATTGAGAAACCACCTTTCCCTGTTAGGATAAAGGAACATGCTAAAGTTTCAACTGTGGTTAACAAAAGCTATATTAGAACACCCAAACTTGATGAACAAATTAAAGTAGAACCTAGTATTGCTATGGTTAAAGATCTCTTGAAAGAAGATATGGACGGGCATGTTATCTACTTCTGTGAAGAAGCTGATAGAATTGCTAAACCTTATGGAAAAGATAAAAATAGACCAGTTGTTGGCCTGCCTGACATTTCAGGTAAAATAGGAGATCATTGTTATCATGGTTTATGTGACATGCGTGCTAGTGTGAGTGCTATTCCTTACAAGTTATATCAAGAAATTAGGGAAGACATAGCACCTACAGAGTTAGAATACATAGATGTTACTATTAAACTTGCTAATAGAGACACCATATCATCCTGTGGGATTATTAGAGATGTTGAAGTTTTGTGTGGGAAAATAAAATACCCTACTGAATTGTTGTTCTTGGTACCCCACAAGATGACTTCTGTCCCATTATCTTTGGTAGACCTTTCTTGAACATAGTTAATGCTAAGATAGATTGTCAGAAACAAACTGTGGGTGTTAGCTTTGGTGATGAGTCTCATGAGTTTGATTTTTCCAAGTTTAGTAGAAACCATCATGAAAAAGAATTGCCTAGTAAGGATGAATTAATTGGTCTTGCTTCTATTGCTATACCACCTACTGATCCTTTATAGCAATACTTGCTAGACCATGAAAATGATTTACATATGCATGAAAGAAATGAAATAGATAATATTTTCTTTGAACAACGTCCTCTACTAAAACACAATTTGCCTATTGAAACTCTAGGAGGTCCTCCTCCACCTAAAGGTGATCATGTGTTTGAATTAAAACAATTTTCAGACACTTTCAAATATGCTTATCTTGATGAAAAGAAAATATATCATGTTATTATCAGTGCTAACCTTTCAGAACATGAAGAAGGAAGATTATTGAAAGTTCTAAGGAAGCACCGGGCTGCTATTGGATATACTCTTGATGATTTAAAGGGCATTAGTCCCACTCTATGTCAGCACAAAATTAATATGGAACCTGCTGCTAAACCAGTTGTTGATCATCAACGTCGTTTAAATCCGAAGATGAAAGAGGTGGTAAGAACAGAAATATTAAAACTTCTGGAAGCAGGTATAATTTATCCTATAGCTGATAGTAGATGGGTAAGTTCTGTTCATTGTGTCCCTAAAAAGGGAGGTATAACTATTGTTCCAAATGATAAGAATGAACTTATTCCACAAAGAATTGTTACATGCCATAGAATGGTAATTGATTTTAGAAAATTAAATAAAGCAACTAGAACAGATCATTACCCTTGGCCTTTCATTGGTCAAATGCTTGAAAGATTATCTAAGCACACACACTTTTGCTTCCTTGATGGATATTCTAGCTTTTCACAAATACCTGTTTCTCAACCTGATCAAGAAAAGACCACTTTTACTTGTCCGTTTGGAACCTATGCTTATAGTCGTATGCCTTTTGGTTTATGTAATGCACCTACTACCTTTCAAAGATGCATGACGGCTATATTCTCTGACTTTTGTGAAAAGATTGTTGAGGTTTTCATGGATGACTTCTCTGTCTATGGGAAGTCTTTTGATGATTGTTTAAGCAATCTTGATCGAGTTTTGCAGAGATGTGAACAAACAAATCTTGTCTTGAATTGGGAGAAGTGCCACTTTATGGTTAATGAAGGCATTGTCTTGGGTCATAAAATTTCTGAAAGAGGTATTGATGCTATTGAGAAAATGCCATGTCCTAAGGACATCGAAGGTATTCGTAGTTTCCTAGGTCATGCTGGTTTCTATAGGTGATTTATCAAAGATTTTTCTAAAATTTCTAGGCCTCTCACTAGTCTTTTGCAAAAGGATATTCCTTTTTTTTATGATGATTGTCTTGAAGCCTTTGAAACACTCAAGAAAGCCTTAATTACTGCACCTATTGTTCAACCACCTAATTGGAACTTGCCTTTTGAAATTATGTGTGATGCTAGTGATTATGCTGTTGGTGCTATTCTAGGTCAAAGAGTTAATAAGAAATTGAATGGTGTTAATTATGCTAGTAAAAATCTAGACAGTGCTCAAAGAAATTATGCTACTACTGAAAAAGAATTCTTAGCAGTGGTGTTTGCCTATGATAAATTTAGACCTTATATTGTTGATTCCAAAGTAACTGTTCACACAGACCATGTTGTTATTAAATATCTTATGGAAAAGAAAGATGCTAAACCTAGACTTATTCATTGGGTTCTCTTGTTACAAGAATTTGATTTACATATCATTGATAGAAAAAGGAGCTGAGAATCCCGTAGCTGATAACTTATCTAGGCTTGAAAACGTGCTTGATGACCCACTACCTATTGATGATAGTTTTCCTGATGAGCAGTTAGCTGCGATAAATGTTGCTAATGGTACTCCTTGGTATGCTGATTATGCTAATTACATTGTTGCTAAATATCTACCACCTAGCTTTACTTACCAACAAAAGAAAATTTTCTTCTATGATTTAAGACATTACTTTTGGGATGACCCACACCTTTATAAAGAAGGAGTAGATAGTATTATTAGATGTTGTGTACCTGAGCATTAACAGGGACAAATCCTACGGAAATGTCACTCCGAGGCTTATGGAGGGCATCATGCTGGAGATAGAACTACTCACAAGGTATTGCAGTCTGGATTTTATTGGCCCACTCTCTTCAAGGATTCCCGTAAGTTTGTCTCATCTTGTGATGAATGTCAAAGAATAGGTAATATCGGTAAGCGACAAGAAATGCCTATGAATTATTCACTTGATGTTGAACCATTTGATGTTTGGGGATTTGATTACGTGGGAACTTTTCCTTCCTCTAATGGTTATACACATATTTTGGTTGTTGTTGATTATGTTACTAAGTGGGTAGAAGCTATTCCAACTAGTAGCGCTGATCACAGCACCTCTATTAAAATGCTTAAGGAAGTTATTTTCCCAAGGTTTGGAGTCCCTAGATATTTAATGACTGATGGTGGTTTACACTTTATTCATGGTGCTTTCCGTAAAATGCTTGCTAAGTATGATGTTAACCATAGAATTGCATCACCCTATCGTCCTCAGTCTAGTGGTCAAGTTGAACTTAGTAATACAGAAATAAAATTAATTTTGCAAAAGACTGTTAATAGGTCCAGGAAGAATTGGTCTAAGAAATTAGATGATGCACTATGGGCTTATAGAACAGCATATAAAAATCCTATGGGTATGTCACCTTATAAAATGGTTATGGAAAAGCTTGTCATTTGCCTTTTGAGTTAGAACATAAAGCATATTGGGCAGTTAAAGAACTCAATTATGATTTCAAACCTGCTGCTGAAAAGAGGCTATTTGATATAAGCTCATTAGATGAATGGAGAACCCAAGATTATGAAAATGCAAAGCTATTCAAAGAAAAATTTAAAAGGTGGCATGACAAAAGAATTCAAAAACGTGAGTTTAAAGTTGGAGAATATGTTCTTTTATACAACTCTCGTTCTAGGTTCTTTGCAGGAAGGCTCCTCTAGAAATGGGAAGGCCCCTATGTCATCGAGGAGGTTTACTGGTCTGGAGCCATCAAAATAAATAATTTTGAACGCACTAACCCGAAGGTTGTTAATGGACAACGAATAAAGCATTATATCTCAGGTACGCCTATTAATGTTAAAAGTAATGTTGGGGAATGAAATAATTTCAAAAAAATCCTACGCACACGCAAGATCCATCTAGGTGATGCATAGCAACGAGAGGGGAGAGTGTTGTGTACGTACCCTCGTAGACCATTGCTCGTCCTCGAGTAGGTAAATGATAAAAATAATAATATTCAGATCCATAAGATTCAAGACAACACTTTAATATTGACATAAAAATAATAATACTTCAAGCATACTAACCAAGTAATTATGTCTCATCCAAATAACATAGCCAAAGAAAGCTCATCCCTACAAAATCATATAGTTTGGCCATGCTTCATTTTCGTCACACAAAAATGCTCTCATCATGCACAACCCCAATGACAAGCCAAGCAATTGTTTCATACTTTAGTATTTTCAAACTTTTTCAACCTTCATGCAATA
Source organism: Triticum aestivum (assembly GCF_018294505.1). NCBI lineage: Eukaryota > Viridiplantae > Streptophyta > Magnoliopsida > Poales > Poaceae > Triticum > Triticum aestivum. Next base: position 506,278,422 of record NC_057808.1, read on the forward strand.
CATGCGCGTGAGCCATGGACATAGCACTATGGGTGGAATAGAATATGATGATGGGGGTTGTGTGGAGAAGACAAAAAAGGAGAAAGACTCACATTGACGCGGCTAATCAACGGGCTATGGAGATGCCCACCAACTGATGTCAATGCGAGGAGTAGGGATTGCCATGCAACACATGCACTAGAGCTATAAATGTATGAAAGCTCAACAAAAGAAACTAAGTGGGTGTGCATCAAACTTGCTTGCTCACGAAGACCTAGGGCATTTGAGGAAGCCCATTATTGGAATATACAAGCCAAGTACTATAATGAAAAATTCCCACTAGTATATGAAAGTGACAAAACAAGAGACTCTCTATCATAAATATCATTGTGCTACTTTGAAGCACAAGTGTGGAAAAAGGATAGTAGCATTGTCCCTTCTATCTTTTTTTTCTTTTTTTATTTGGCCTTTCTTTTTTTATTTGGCCTTCCTTTTTTTTCTTTTTTTTGGGACAATGCTCTAATAATGATGGTCATCACACTTCTATTCATTTACGACTCAAAGATTACAATTCGATACTAGAACAAAGTATGACTCTATATGAATGCCGCCAGTGGTGTACCGGGATGTGCAATGAAACAAGAGTGACATGTATGAAAAATTATGAATGGTGGCCTTGCCACAAATACGATGTCAACTACATGATCATGCAAGGCAATATGACAATGATGAAGCGTGTCATAATAAACGGAATAGTGGAAAGTTGCATGGCAATATATCTCGGAATGGCTATGGAAATGCCATAATAGGTAGGTACGGTGGCTGTTTTGAGGGAGATATAAGGAGGCTTATGTGTGATAGAGCGTATCATATCACGAGGGTTGGATGCACCGGCGAAGTTTGCACCAACTCTCAAGGTGAGAATGGGCAATGCACGGTACCGAAGAGGCTAGCAATGATGGAAAGGTGAGAGTGCGTATAATCCATGGACTCAACATTAGTCATAAGGAACTCACATACTTATTGCAAAAATCTACAAGTCATCAAAACCAAGCACTACGCGCATGCTCCTAGGGGGATAAATTGGTAGGAAAAGACCATCGCTCGTCCCCGACCGCCACTCATAAGGAAAGCAATCAAAGAACACCTCATGCTTCAAATTTGTCACACAACGTTTACCATACGTACATGCTACAGGACTTGCAAACCTCAACACAAGTATTTCTCAAATTCACAATTACTCAACTAGCACGACTCTAATATCACCATCTTCATATCTCAAAACAATCATCAAGTATCAAACTTCTCATAGTATTCAATGCACTCTATATGAAAGTTTTTATTATATCCCTCTTGGATGCCCATCATATTTGGACTAAATTCATAACCAAAGCAAATTACCATGATGTTCTAAAGACTCTCAAAATATAATAAGTGAAGCATGAGAGTTCATATATTTCTTCAAAATAAAACCACCGCCGTGCTCTAAAAGATATAAGTGAAGCACTAGAGCAAATGACAAACTACTCCAAAAGATATAAGTGAAGATAAATGAGTAGTTGAATAATTATGTAATTATGTGAAGACTCTCTAACATTTAAGAATTTAAGATTTTGGTATTTTATTCAAACAGAAAGCAAAACAAAAGAAAATAAAATGACGCTCCAAGCAAAACACATATCATGCGGTGAATAAAAATATAGCTCCAAGTAAAGTTACTGATGAACGAAGACGAAAGAGGGGATGCCATCCAGGGCATCACCAAGCTAGGATCTTGGTTGTCCTTGAATATTACCTTGGGGTGCCTTGGGCATCCCCAATCTTAGGCTCCTGCCACTCCTTATTCCATAGTCCATCGAATCTTTACCCAATACTTGAAAACTTCACAACACAAAACTCAACAGAAAACTCGTAAGCTCCGTTAGTATAAGAAAATAAATCACCACTTAGGTACTGTTGTGAACTCATTCTAAATTCATTGGTGTACTATATACTGTATTCCAACTTCTCTATGGTTCATACCCTCCGGTACTACTCATAGATTAATCAAAATAAGCAAACAACACAATGAAAACAGAATCTGTCAAAAACAGAACAGTCCGTAGTAATCTGTATCATTCGAATACTTATGTCACTCCAAAAATTCTGAAATAAATTTTTGGACCTGATAAATTTCTCTATTAAGCTTCTTCAAAAAGAATCAACCTAAAAGAACTCTTCAGTAAAAAATGGCAGCTAATCTCGTGAGCGCAAAATTTTCTGTTTTTTATATCAAGATCGCAAAGACTTCACCCAAGTCTTCCCAAAGGTTCTACTTGGCATAAACACTAATTAAAACATAAAACCACATATAAAAAGAGGCTAGATGAATTATTTATTACTAAACAGGAGAAAAATACAAAGAACAAAAATAAAATTGGGTTGCCTCCCAACAAGCGCTAACGTTTAACGCCCCTAGCTAGGCATGATGATTTCAATGATGCTCACATAAAAGATAAGAATTGAAACATAAAGAGAGAATCATGAAGAATATGAATAGCACATTTAAGTCTAAACCACTTCCTATGCATAGGTATTTTGTGAGCAAACAATTTATGGGAACAAGAATCAGCTAGCATAGGAAAACAAAACAAGCATAACTTCAAGATTTTAAGCACATAGAGAGGAAACTTGGTATTATTTCAATTCCTACAAGCATATGTTCCTCCCTCATAATAATTTTCAGTAGCATCATGAATAATTTCAACAATATAACCATCAGCTCAAGCATTCTTTTCATGATCTACAAGCATAGAAATTTTATTACTCTCCACATAGCAAAATTCTTCTCATTCGGAATAGTGGGAGTATCATAAGAGACTCGAATACTATAAATTGTTTCCACATTAAAAGAGTAATGTTCAAAAAAAGGGTAATCATAATCATGACAAGTCTTATAACTATAATCATCACTACTTTTCATAGCATAAGTGTCATCACAATAATCATCATAAATAGGAGGCATGCTATCATCATAATAAATTTGCTCATCAAAACTTGGGAGGCTAAAAATATCATGTTCATTAGACATAGCATCCCCAAGCTTGGGACAAACATTAATTGCAGAAAATATATTCTCAAACATGTCATTCTCATCAAACATAGCATCCCCAAGCTTGGGCCTCTTCATATCATAAGCATAATCACTCTCATCATAAATAGTATGGATAGCACCAATAGTATAGCAATTATCATCATCACAATGAGTAATAGGAGCAACATCATTTGGGAGGGATACCTTTCTACCTTTGCTTCTCCATCTTTTCTTTTTCTTCTTCACATCATGCGTGGGTTTAACCCTCTCTTTTGAGCTCCTTATTAATTAGATTGGTTGAATAGAAAGCTCCTCCTCGTTACCTGATTCATCATAAGAAATAATAGGAGGATATTGGGAAGTCTCTTCCCTTTCATTAGTATTCTGTTCATCTTCTATTTGTTTTCTTTTCTTTTTGTAATCGGCAATATAAGGATTTTCAATGCAATTCACCGCACAATACATAAAAATTTCTTCTAGATCAAAATCAAGAACTTTATCAAGGACAAATTCTGGCATATCCTTAGTTATATGTTTCATTTCTTCATAACCCAAAAGCAAACTAAGTTCATTATGATGTGCACAGGAAATCAAGTCATCACAATTTTTGGACACGATACGATCATGAAATAATTTGCATAGGATATTTAAATGACCACGTTCATTGCAAAGTAAACAAGGATGATTAAGAAAATTTAAATTTTCAGCACAAACATCTAGCCTTTCTTGCAACCATTTGGTTTCTAAATACTTATGCCTCTTGCAAAATCTATCGTCCCTATTTGGTGTGTACTTGCAAACTCTATGCACTCCACAAAAGTTGACATGCTTATAAGAGACATTTTCATCATGACTAGTGCAATCATCATTAGTATCATAGATATTCAAAGATTTCATACTAACAACATTGCAATCATGCTCATCATTCACATATTTTATGCCAAGCATTCTATGTAACTATTCTTCTAGAACATGGGCACAATTTTCCTTTCCATCATTTTCACAAAAGATATTAAAAAGATGAAGCATATGAGGCACCCTCAATTCCATTTTTTGTAGTTTTGTTTTATAGACTAAACTAGTGATAAAACAAGAAACAAACAGATTCGATTGCAAGATCTAAAGATATACCTTCAAGCACTCACCTCCCTGGCAACAGCGCCAGAAACTGCTTGATGTCTACTACACAACCTTCTTCTTGTAGACGTTGTTGGGCCTCCAAGTGCAGAGGGTTGTAGGACAGTAGCAAATTTCCCTCAAGTGGATGACCTAAGGTTTATCAATCCATGGGAGGCGTAGGATGAAGATGGTCTCTCTCAAATAACCTTGCAACCAAATAACAAAGAGTCTCTTGTGTCCCCAACACACCCAATACAATGGTAAATTGTATAGGTGCACTAGTTCGGCTAAGAGATGGTGATGCAAGTGCAATATGGATGGTAGATTTGGGTATTTGTAATCTGAAAATATTAAAACAGCATCGTAACTAACGATAAAAGTGAGCACAAATGGTATTGCAATGCTAGGAAACAAGGCCTAGGGTTCATACTTTCACTAGTGCAAGTTCTCTCAACAATAATAACATAATGGGATCATATAACTATCCCTCAACATGCAACAAAGAGTCACTCCAAAGTCACTAATAGCGGACAACAAACAAAGAGATTATTGTAGGGTACGAAACCACCTCAAAGTTATCCTTTCTCATCGATCTATTCAAGAGTCCGTAGTAAAATAACACGAAGCTATTCTTTCCGTTCGATCTATCATAGAGTTCGTACTAGAATAACACCTTAAGACACAAATCAACCAAAACCCTAATGTCACCTAGATACTCCAATGTCACCTCAAGTATCTGTGGGTATGATTATACGATATGCATCACACAATCTCAGATTCATCTATTCAACCAACACAAAGAACTTCAAAGAGTGCCCCAAAGTTTCTACGGGAGAGTCCAGACGAAAACGTGTGCCAACCCCTATGCATAAGTTCACGAGGTTACAGAACTCGCAGGTTGATCACCAAAACATACATCAAGTGGATCACGTGAATATCCCATTGTCACCACAGATAAGCACATGCAAGACATACATCAAGTGTTCTCAAATCCTTAAATACTCAATCCGATAAGATAACTTCAAAGGGAAAACTCAATCCATTACAAGACAGTAGAGGGGGAGAAGCATCATAAGATCAGACTATAATAGCAAAGCTCGAGGTACATCAAATCGTGCCAAATCAAGAACATGAGAGAGAGAGAGAGAGAGATCAAACACATAGCTACTGGTACATACCCCCAGCCCCGAGGGTGAACTACTCCCTCCTCGTCATGGAGAACGCCGAGATGATGAAGATGGCCACCGGTGAGGGATCCCCCCTGCAGCAGGGTGCTGGAACAGGGTCCCGATTGGTTTTTGGTGGCTACAAAGGCTTGCGGCAGCGGAACTCCCGATCTAGGTTATTTTCTGGAGGTTTCTGTATTTATAGGAATTTTTGGCGTAGGTCTCACATCAGGGGGGTTCTCCGAGTCATCCGCAAGGGTGGAGGGCGCAGCCCACCCCCCTGGGCTCACCCCCCTATCTCGTGGACGGCCCGAGACTCTTCTGGCCCAACTATTTTACTCCGGGGGCTTCTTTTGGTCCAAAAAATCATCAAAATTGGCATGTCAATTGGACTCCATTTAGTATTCCTTTTCTGTAAAACTCAAAAACAAGGAAAAACATAAACTGGCACTGGGCTCTAGGTTAATAGGTTAGTCCTAAAAATAATAGCATATAAATGCATATAAAACATCCTAGATGGATAATATAGTAGCATGGAACAATCAAAAATTATACATACGTTGGAGACGTATCAATCATAAGTGGAAGCGTTATGACAACGCGGTGGATGTAGTCGTACGTCTTCATGATCCGACCGATCCTAGTACCGAAAGTACGGCACCTTCGAGATCTGCACACGTTCTGCTCGGTGACGTCCCACGAACTCTTGATCCAGCTCAGTGTCGAGGGAGAGCTTCGTCAGCACGACGGCGTGATGACGGTGACGTTGAAGCTACCTGCGCTGGGCTTTGCCTAAGCACTGCAACGATATGACCGAGGTGGATTATTGTGGAGGGGGACACCGCACACGGCTAAGACAATGTCAACTTGTGTGTGTTTGGGGTGCCCCCTTCCCAAACACACCCTGGAGGAGGGGGGAGGGCCGGCCCTCTATGGCGCGCCCTGGAGGAGTCCTACTCCCACCAGGAGTAGGATTCCCCCCCCTTCCCTAGTTGGACTAGGAGAGGAAGGAAGGGGGAGGAAGGAGGAAGGAAAGGGGGGCCAGCCCCCCACCCAATTCAGATTGGGCTTGGGGGGTGCGCCCCCTCCTAGGATCCCTGCTCCTCTCTCCCACTATGTCCCAATAAGGCCCATATACTTCTCGGGGGATTCCGGTAACCTCCTGGTACTCCGGTAAATGCCCGAACTCACCCGGAACCATTCTGATGTCCAAACATAGTCATCCAATATATCGATCTTTACGTCTCGACCAATTCGAGACTCCTCGTCATGCCTGTGATCACATCCAGGACTCCAAACAACCTTCGGTACATCAAAACACATAAAATCGTAATACCGATCATCACCGAACGTTAAGCGTGCAGACCCTACGGTACCTGGATGCTCATATTGGTTCCTACATATTCTATGAAGTTCTTTATCGGTCAAACCGCATAACAACATACGTTGTTCCCTTTGTCATCGGTATGTTACTTGCTGGAGATTCGATCGTCGGTATCTCAATACCTAGTTCATTCTCGTTACCGGCAAGTCTCTTTACTCGTTTCGTACTACAATATCTCGTAACTAACTCATTAGTCACATTGCTTGCAAGGCTTATAGTGATGTGCATTACCGAGAGGGCCCAGAGATACCTCTCCGATACACGGAGCGACAAATCCTAATCTTGATCTATGCCAACTCAACAAACACCATCGGAGACACCTGTAGAGCATCTTTATAGTCACCCAGTTACGTTGTGACGTTTGATAGCACACTAAGTGTTCCTCCGGTATTCGGAAGTTGCATAATCTCATAGTAATAGGAACATGTATAAGTTATGAAGAAAGCAATAGCAATAAACTAAACGATAATAGTGCTAAGCTAACGGATGGGTCAACTCAATCACATCATTCCCTAATGATGTGATCCCGTTTATCAAATGACAACTCTTTGTCCATGGCTAGGAAACTTAACCATCTTTGATTAATGAGCTAGTCAAGTAGAGGCATACTAGTGACATTCACTTTGTCTATGTATTCACACATGTACAAAGTTTCCGGTTAATACAATTCTAGCATGAATAATAAACATTTATCATGGTATAAGGAAATATAAATAACAACTTTATTATTGCCTCTAGGGCATATTTCCTTCAGTCTCCCACTTGCACTAGAGTCAATAATGTAGATTACATTGTGATGATTCTAACACCCATGGAGTCTTGGTGCTGATCATGTTTTGCTCGTGAGAGAGGCTTAGTCAACGGGTCTGCAACATTCAGATCCGTATGTATCTTGCAAATCTCTATGTCTCCCTCCTTGACTAGATCGCGGATGGAATTGAAGCGTCTCTTGATGTGCTTGGTTCTCTTGTGAAATCTGGATTCCTTTGCCAAGGCAATTGCACCAGTATTGTCACAAAAGATTTTCATTAGACCCAATGCACTAGGTATGACACCTAGATTGGATATGAACTCCTTCATCCGAACTCCATCATTTGCTGCTTCCGAAGCAGCTATGTACACCGCTTCACACGTAGATCCCGCCACGACGCTCTGCTTGGAACTGCACCAACTGACAGCTCCACCATTCAATAAAAATACATATCCGTTTTGTGACTTAGAGTCATCTGGATCAGTGTCAAAGCTTGCATCGACGTAACAGTTTACGACGAGCTCTTTGTCACCTCCATAAATGAGAAACATATCCTTAGTCCTTTTTAGGTATTTCAGGATGTTCTTGACCGATGTCCAGTGACCCACTCTTGGAGTAATTTGGTACCTCCCTGCTAAACTAATAGCAAGGCACACATCAGGTCTGGTACACAGCATTGCATACATGATAGAACCTATGGCTGAAGCATAGGGAATGACTTTCATTTTCTCTCTATCTTCCGCAGTGGTCGGGCATTGAGTCTGACTCAACTTCACACCTTGTAACACAGGCAAGAACCCTTTCTTTGCTTGATCCATTTTGAACTTCTTCAAAACTTTATCAAGGTATGTGCTTTGTGAAAGTCCAATTAAGCGTCTTGATCTATCTCTATAGATCTTGATGCCCAATATATAAGCAGCTTCACCGAGGTCTTTCATTGAAAAACTCTTATTCAAGTATCCTTTTATGTTATTCAGAAATTCAGTATCATTTCCGATCAGCAATATGTCATCCACATATAATATCAGAAATGCAACAGAGCTCCCACTCACTTTCTTGTAAATACATGCTTCTCCAAAAGTTTGTATAAAATCATATGCTTTGATCACACTATCAAAAGCGTATATTCCTACTCCGAGAGGCTTGCACCAGTCCGTAAATGGATCACTGGAGCTTGCACACTTTGTTAGCACCTTTTCGATCGACAAAACCTTTTGGTTGCATCATATACAACTCTTCTTTAATATATCCATTAAGGAATGCAGTTTTGACATCCATTTGCCAAATTTCATAATCATAAAATGCGGCAATTGCTAACATGATTTGGACGGACTTAAGAATCGCTATAGGTGAGAAAGTCTCATCGTAGTCAACCCCTTGAACTTGTCGAAAACCTTTCACAACATGTCGAGCTTTGTAGACAGTAGCATTACTGTCAGCATCAGTCTTCTTCTTGAAGATCCATTTATTCTCTATGGCTTGCCGACCATCGGGCAAGTCAACCAAAGTCCACACTTTGTTCTCATACATGGATCCCATCTCAGATTTCATGGCCTCAAGCCATTTTGCGGAATCTGGGCTCATCATCGCTTCCTCATAGTTCGTAGGTTCATCATGGTCGAGTAACATGCCCTCCAGAACAGGATTACCGTACCACTCTGGTGTGGATCTTACTCTAGTTGACCTACGAGGTTCGGTAGTAACTTGATCAGAAGTTTCATGATCACCATCATTAGCTTCCTCACTAGTTAGTGCAGGAATCACTGGAACTGACTTCTGTGATGTACTACTTTCCAACTCGGGAGAAGGTACAATTACCTCATCAAGTTCTACTTTCCTTCCACTCACTTCTTTCGAGAGAAACTCCTTCTCTAGAAAGGATCCATTCTTAGCAACGAATATCTTGCCTTCGGATCTGTGATAGAAGGTGTACCCAACAGTCTCCTTAGGGTATCCTATGAAGACACATTTCTCCGATTTGGGTTCGAGCTTATCAAGTTGAAGTTTTTTCACATAAGCATCGTAGCCCCAAACTTTAAGAAACGACAACTTGGGTTTTTTGCCAAACCACAGTTCATAAGGTGTCGTTTCAACGGATTTATATGGTGCCCTATTTAACGTGAATGCAGCCGTCTCTAAAGCATAACCCCAAAACGATAGCGGTAAATCGGTGAGAGACATCATAGATTGCACCATATCTAGTAAAGTGCGATTACGATGTTTGGACACATCATCACGTTATGGTGTTCCAGGTGGCGTGAGTTGCGAAACTATTCCACATTGTTTCAAATGAAGACCAAACTCGTAACTCAAATATTCTCCTCCACGATCAGATCGTAGAAACTTTGTTTTCTTGTTACAATGATTTTCCACTTCACTCTGAAATTCTTTGAACTTTTCAAATGTTTCAGACTTATGTTTCCTTAAGTAGATATACCCATATCTGCTCAAATCATATGTGAAGGTAAAAAATAACGATACCCGCCGCGAGCATCAACACTCATCGAACCGCATACATCAATATGTATTATTTCCAACAAGTCTGTTGCTCGCCCCATTGTTCCGGAGAACGGAGTCTTAGTCATCTTGCCCATGAGGCATGGTTCGCAAGCATCAAGTGATTCGTAATCAAGTGATTCCAAAAGCCCATCAGCATGGAGTTTCTTCATGCGCTTTACACCAATATGACCTAAACGGCAGTGCCACAAATAAGTTGCACTATCATTATTAAACTTATATCTTTTGGCTTCAATACTATGAACATGTGTATCACTACTATCAAGATTTAGTAAAAATAGACCACTCATCAAGGGTGCGAGACTGTCGGGGGTTGGGTGCGACATATGCCAAAGGATGGCTTATCATGGTGGGAGCGAGTAGAACGATGCCGGTGCCTGGAAGCGGGATGAGGCGTAGACACGTACGCCGGCGAACTTTACCCAGGTTCGGGGCTCTCCGTGGAGATAACACCCCTAGTCCTGTTCTGTGGGGTCTCCGCATGATCACTAAGGCACTAGTGGTACAATGGTGCTCCTTGAGCTGTTGGCTAGAGGTGGAAGAAGGCAGGCACGCTCTCTCCTCCTCTAGGTGTGAGTCTAGCTCTAACAGGTTCCAACCCTTTGCATGGGTGCCCTGGGGGTTTATATAGGCCTACCCCCAGGGGTACAATGGTAATCCAGCTGGGTGTAGGACCCAGCTGTCAGTCTCTCTGGTCGCCGGCTTCTCCGCCGGCTGCTGGGGCCCGCCGACTGGTCTGGTACGGAGCCGACAGGCCGCTCCCGCCGCTCGCGGGTCTTGCCAGCTGCTGATCACTATAGTCGTGATGCTAATGATGCAGGCTCGGTCGGGGGAGCGTGGCTACAGTCCCCCCGCCTGGCGGGCGATTACTGTAGCCACACCGCGTCTCATCTGGTTGATGGCGCACGGGGCCCGAGGGAGGGATAAGCCGCTTGCTGGAAGCCGGCTTCCCTCAGGTCCGGCTGCCTTGGCTTCCTCCGTCTTCAGGGCTCTCGCTGCCTGGTAGGGCCTGCCGTCTACAAGCCGTACCGACAGGTCGTCGTGGGAACAGGGCTCCGCCTGTCAGGAGTGACATTTAGGGGGAGAGGCAACAGTGTCGCGCCGTGCGGAGATCTCCGCCTGTACGGGGCACTGTGGCCGCACCCGGCCCTGGATTCGGGGGGATGGGCTACGTTGTAGCCACACCCTATCTTGTATCCTTGATGAGGCGCAGACTTTGAGGGCGCCATGGGCCGACTGCTAGGGGCCGGCCTCTCTGGAGGCCGCCCGCTAGGAGTCGGCCTCTTGTGATACCGTCTTCTGGAACTCGGCTGCCTTCTGGCAGTCGGCCGTTCGGCCAACCAGCCGTCAGAAGGCGGAGATCTATCTTGACGTCTTGAGGGGCGCAGCCGGCGCCGATGTCTTGAAAGGTTCGGGGGCTCGGGTTAGGCTACCTGTCGCCCATTACTCTGACAGTAGTCCCCGAAGCTGGTGAGGGGCCACGGTTGAGGAGCTGGGGAGCCTCAATAGTTTCCTCCTCCGGGTGCTCCGAAGGAAGATCCATCCAACTTCTAGGGAGTCGGTCGGCAGGAGTCGGGTACGTCTAGTCGGATCCTTCTGGAATTTCGAATGCATCAGCGGGAACCAGGTGGCGTGCTTGCTAAGCTTCTCGGCCCGCCGCCCGTCGTGGGCGTGCCACATGGCGGCAGCCAGCCGGGTCGGCCTGCCAGCCCACGCGCGTGACGGGATGCGACCGTAGGCCGGTGGCGGGCCTCGGCCTGCAAGCGGATCCGCTGCGGCCGAGGTGGGCGGTTGGGTTTCCCCGCGGAGTTACTGCGCGCAGTAACCCGTGCGGTAAAGGCGGAAGCGTGGGGTCGTGGGCACAGTTAATCCCACGCTCCCACGCCCACCCCTTCGGCTTCGTAGCCCGTGGGCTATAAGTAGGGACAGGAGAGGGAGCGGCGAAGCACGCGTGCCCCTCCACCCCACTCTCCCTTCTTCTTCTTCCTCTCGCCGCAGCGCCCCAGGCCCCGCCAAAGCGCTGCCGCAGTTCGTCTCCGTCGAGTCCGTCCATCAACCTCTCGCCCCCATGGCGGGCTCCGGAGCCTGGGACGGCTCCACAGTCCACGAAGACCACATCGACTTCCTCCGCCAGACGCGGCGGCTGCCCAGCAAGGACTACATGAGGGTTCGCCTCGCGCCAGAGGGGGAGATCTCGCCAGCCCCGAAGGAGGGCGAGCGGGTGGTCTTCCGTTCGCACTGCCTGCGCGGCCTCGGCCTGCCGGCGAGTGGCTTCTTCCGGGCTTTCCTCGAATTCTACAATCTCCAGCCGCACCACCTCACCCCGAACGCGGTGGTGCTGCTGTCCGCCTTCGTCACTCTGTGCGAAGGCTTCCTCGGTGTCCTCCCCACTATCGACCTTTGGGGGGGGGGTTTCTACACCAAGCTCGGCACCGTCGTCGCGGGCGTGCCGGCTCAATGCGGCGCCTTCATCGCGGTGCGGAGGCCGGGAGGCGACAATCCATTTCCTCCCACCACGCCAATCTAGTCGGTGAAGATGTGGCAGTAGTCGTACTTCTACATGAAGAGCATCTTCGCGGAGGGTGACTGGGTCAACCTGCCGGCTTATGCTGCCGGCCCGCCGGCCAGGAGGCGGCCCAACTGGTCGTACCGGGCCAAGACAATATCGCCTTCTAGAGCCACCGCCATCGTGCGTCTCCGGGTGTTGGTACAGTCGGAGGGCCTGACCGGGCCCGACTTGCTATCCGCCTTCGTGGTGCGCCGGGTGCTCCCGCTCCAGGGCCGCCCTCACATGATCTATCAGATGAGCGGGCATCGGGACCCAAGCCGGCTGTGCACCAAGGAGATGCCTCACGCAGAGGTAGCTCTATGGTGAACTACCTTGCAAACTGCAAGCTCACGGAAGAGTGGCGGTTCGGCGAGGAGCCGTATTCTCGCGCCGACCCCCCGCCTATGGTAAATTTCCTTTCCTTCTCTTTCTTTTTGTCGAGTTCCGTTTGTCTAACCTGACCAACCGGCTCTTCGAGCAGAGCTTCCTCCTCCAGTCAACAGCCGGCGCCGCGGGGCCGGAGCGTCAATTTCTCCCCGACCGGGCAGAGAGTGATGTGGATGACCCCGACTTGGGAGCGGCGGCCTTGGAGGACGACGCCGAGGGAGGGGCAACGCAGCAGGCGGCTCAGGGCTCGGAGCCAGCATCGAGGACTAGCCAGACGACTACGCGGGGGAAGTCGTCCCGTGCCGCCAGCCGGGGTCCGACCAGCAGGGCGCGAGCTCTTCTGCCGCACCGGCAGCCCGAGGTGGTGCGCAAGCGCAGGGCCGCGCCGAGCCTATTCGGCAGCCGGCCGAAGAAGCCCAGGGGCTCGGCCGTGGCGACTAAGCGGGATGAAGCGGCCGCGAAGGCCATCCGCTTTCGCAAGACGGTGAAGGAGCCGCAGCTGGTTTCCGCATAAGTACTGCATTCATCTCGTACTTTCTCCTTCCTTGCTGATCTTGTCTGAGTTTCTTCGCTTTGTTTCCCTTGATCTAGGGCCCCGCTCTCTCTTGAGAAGTCGGCCACCGCCTCCATCGTGGGGTCGGCGGAGACTCCCACCACCACTCGGTGCATCGATCTGGCCGCTGACCTCCAGGAGGCGACGGAGCGGAACACGCGGGAGGCGCGCGAGGAGCAGGAAGCCGCCCGCCTGGAGAAGGCAGAGGCGGACAGGGCAGAGGCCGCCGCTTTGAAGAAGCCGGCGGAGGCCGAGGCCGCCGCCACAGCGAAAAAGCAGGCCGAGGAAGCCGCACGCCGTCAGTCGGCGATGTTTGTCACCCCCCTGAACTCCGCGCCGCCACCACCGGAGTTCGTGGCACAGACTGGGGAAGCCGGCGGCGAGCACCCTATCATGAAGAGGGACAACAGCGACATCGCCATGCCGGACGTAATCGTGCCCCCGCCACCACCTTTTGAGGAGGCACGAGACAAGCAGCCGGTCGACCCGCCGGCGCCACCAGCCGGAAACGAGATGGTGCCGGGCCCGACTCCTGGGGTCCGCACACCCTTACACCGCCGTCTAGCGAAGGCGGCCTCAGCGCCACGCCCGCTGGAGACCGGCGCCGCAAGCTCCTCGATCTCGGACACCGAGGCGACCAGCGCCGCGCCCACTGGGTGGGTGCGGGGAGGCGGGACGGGCCCTCTGAACAAGGCGATCCTGGACGTTCAAGCCAAACTTCGCGCCGAGGCCGACGCTCTCAAGCACTACAACAAGGCATTCCTGGAATCGCGAGAGCCCATCCGGGTACGCTTCTTCATTTTTAATTCTTGTATGTATTGCTTCATGGGGGCGCGCCAGCGCACCCACTGGGTGTAGTCCCCGAGTTTCGGGCCGGCTGCTGAGCAGGCGGCTCGGAACTTTAATTGGCAAGCTCCGACTGCTAATGTCTTTGCTGCAGGATAATCATAACCTCCGTGCGGCCGCCTTCAACTCCAAAGTCCAGGAGTTGGATCAACGTGTCGTCGACTTGTCGGAGAGTCGGAGTAAGTCTTTTTATTTCTCTGTGGGGGCGCGCTGGCGTACCCGCGGGCTGTAGTCCCCAAGATTCGGGCCGACTGCTGAGCAATCGGGCCGGATCTTCCTGGCGACTGGTCTTCTTTGGGTTGATATTGACGACTTCTTTCTCCGCGGGGGCGCGCTGGCGCACCCGCGGGCTGTAGTCCCCGAGATTCGGGCCGACTGCTGAGCAGTCGGGCCGGATCTCCCCGGCAACTGTGCTTCTTCTCTGCTGGTTACTGACGCCTTTTTCTTTTTCTGCTCTCGCAGAGGCCAACGCCACCCTTCAGCAGCAGCTGGGTGAAGCCAACACCGCGTTGCGTGCCAAAGAAGCGGAATGCAACAAGCTGGTCGAAGAGCGTGACCTGCTGGTCATGCAACTGGCGGAACAGGCGGAGCTTCTCAAGAAGGCCCAGAAGGAGGCGGAAGACAAGGAGACCAGCATCCTTGCTGAGTTCGCGACCGAACGCTCCGCCTGGACTGACAAGGAGGCGATGCTGACTGCCGGCTTTGGAGAGGTTGAAGACATAGTTGATGGTGAGCTTCCCTCTTTTTCCTTCTTTAAGTTACCGACTACTGATCGTGCCGGCCTCTCGTCTCTAACTTTGGCTCTTTGCTTTCTGTTCTGGCAGACTTCTTCCCTGGTCATTCTGACGCCGCCAATCAGGCCATCGAAGCTAATCGCGAAGGACGGAGGGCGGAAGGTGCGCAGATTGCTGCCAACGCCTCCCGGACCCTTAGCGAGCAACTCCTGAGCATCGAGGCCCGTCTTCGACCGGCTCACCGGATGCTGCGCCGTCTTCAGCGTGTCGGCGCCCAGGCGATCGCCGCCCTGTGGCCAGACATGCCGGCACCGCGCACTCCCAGTCGGACTACCGACTGGCTGGAGCTGGCGGCCGGCCGTCTTGAGGCCTAGAAGGGCTCCTCGGCCTGAGCTGGAGCGTGTCGGGCCTTGGAGTTTGTCAAGGCGTGGTACCCTGGGCTAAATCTAGCCCAGTTGACCATGTTTCGGTAGGAGGCCCAGGAGGAGCTGGTGGCAGTAGAGGATGACCTTGTCAAGCGCGCGGCGACAATCGCCGAGTACACCAACACCAGCGTCTTCATCCCGGGGCGGGCCGAGAACGGCGCCGAGGCGCCACCAGAGTGGTTCGAGCTGAACCCAGAGGACGGGGAGGACTCGACCGAGGTGATTGACTCCAGCGGCGAGGAAGAAAACGAGGAGGAAGAGGAAGGTGAAGAGGAGGCACCAGAGGTCGGAGCGGACGACCAGCCTCAGCTCGACCGCGCCTCCAGCAACGAGCCACGCCCGAGCGAGCTGTCTGCTACTGAAGGCGACCAAGCGGCGACTGACCAGCCGGCCGCTCCACCAACCGGCACCACCGACTCCTCCGCTCCACCGAAGCCGTCTGCTGCTCCCTAGGCCGCCAGTTTATCTTTGTTTTTACCTGTCTATCAGTTTCGACAAACTTTGTTAACTTCGCACAATTCCACCCGGGGGGTGTATTTCAAACTCTTGTTGGATGTCGGCCAAGGGCCTTTTGACGTAAAAACAATTAGCCGAGTTCTATCTTTCCTTGCTTTTTGCTCTTTGGTTTTTTTCCTTTGCCGCCTTTCCTTGGTTGCCGTCTTGCCAGCCGAACAGCCGCTCTGCGGACTATGGCTGGGTCAAGTACTTAGCCACTTTCAGGAAGGCAAGTACTTAGCCGGCTAGAGTTTTCTGGCAAGTTAAGTAGAAGCCGGCCGGCCGGCTGCTCGGTAGCCGGTCGGTGAGGCGAGAAGCCGGCTTGGACTATGTGTATGCTTTAGGTCCTTAGCCATTTTTCATGCAGACACCCTTTTCTCCTTAGCTCCTGCCGACCGAATAATCGCTCTGCGAGCTGCAGCCTCTGGCCGGAGAAAGCTAAGGTGCCAACACATTACTTGTCCGGCTGCAGGAAGCATTTCATAGTACAAAGCGGCAAGTCCCCGGGTCGACTGGTCGAACCCGGTGCCAGACGGTCTAATGGGATAACACAAATGACAGGCGTAATACTTATCATATAGATAAAAGAGGGCAGTCCCCGAGCTCTTCTCGGGGGACCCGGAGTCTTCGTACTTAATACAAAAGTTGGCGTGGTACATACTGCTTTAACTGTAAAACCTTCGAAGGAGATTCACATTCCATGGTCACTCCGTCTCCTTGCCGGAGTCATCTCTTTTGCGTGCTCGAGGCTTCTGAGCTTCGATGAGGTAGTAGGAGTCGTTGCCCAACACCTTGCTAATGATGAAGGGGCCTTCCCAAGGTGCCGAGAGCTTATGCTGGCCGGTTGTTCGCTGGATCAGCCGGAGCACAAGGTCTCCTTCTTGGAAGGATCTTGGCTTGATCTTTCGGTTGTAGTATCGGTGCAGACTCTACTGGTAGATGGTGGACCGGCTGAGTGCCAACAGATCCACGCCGATCCTTCTTGGCCCTCTTCCAGCAGATCCACGCCGTCGTCTCGTGCTTCTTCTGCCTCCTCTTCGGTGTACATGGTGACTCGAGGGGAGTCGAATTCTATGTCTGTCGGGATGATGGCTTCGGCATCGTAGACGAGGAAGAAAGGCGTGAAACCGGTTGACTTGTTCGGAATTGTGCACAGTCTCCAGAGGACGGCCGGCAGCTCATCGAGCCAGTAGCCGGCCGAACGCTCCAGAGGCTCGACCAGTTGGGGCTTGATGCCGGACAAAATGAGGCCGTTTGCTCGCTCCACCTGGCCGTTTGACTGCGGATGGGCAACGGACGCTAGGTCCAGTAGGATGCCCTGCGTCGCGCAGAAACGGGCCAAGGCGCCTTTAGCAAAATTTGTGCCGTTGTCGGTGATGATGTTGTGTGGTATGCCATACCGGATGGTGATGTCGGAGATGAAAGTCACAGAAGTCGGACCATTCAATTTCTTGATTGGTTTTGCTTCTATCCACTTGGTGAACTTGTCCACCGCGACAAGCAGATGAGTCATGCCACCTCGTGCTGTTTTGAATGGTCCCACCATGTCCAGGCCCCAGACAGCAAAGGGCCAAGCAATGGGGATAGTCTTGAGTGCAGAAACCGGCTGATGAGGCTGGGAGCGGAACATCTGGCACCCTTTGCATTTCTGTACCAAGTCTTTGGCGTCTTCTAGAGCAGCCGGCCAGAAAAAACCATGGCGGAAAGCTTTGGCAACAAGTGCTCTTGAAGCCGCGTGGTGACCACACTCGCCTTGATGGATATCTTTGAGGATTGCTTGGCCTTGCTCCGGCTCCACGCAGCACTGGTAGACACCAGTGACACTGCGCCTTACGAGCTGTCTGTTGACTATGGTGTATGCTGCTACCCGGCGTTGCACTTGCCGGGCCGAGATCTCATCAGTCGGCAGCTCTTTGTTCACCAGGAAGTTGAGGATGGGCTTGGCCCATGAAGGCGCTGCAATTTCTTCGATTGCTAAGACTGCTACTTGCACGAGGGCGGTTGGGCCGGGAGGCGGCGGGTTGGAGTCAGCTATCGCTTGCTGAGTCGACGAAGTCCCCGGGCCAACTGCTGCAGTCCCCGGGTCGCCTGCCGAATTCCTCGTGCCGGCTGCTGGGGTCCTCAAGTCGGATCCGACTGCTTCAGGAGGAGTCGGCACAAAGATGGAATCCGACTCTGGCGATGGCTTGACAGACGGCTTGAGGAGGCGTTGTAGGGCGACGCCGGTTGGTATTGCTTGCCGGGTGGAGCCGATTCATGCCAAGACATCTGCTTGCTCATTGTCATTCCTTGGCACATGGAGAAACTCGCACCCTTCAAAGTATCCACTGAGTTGCTACACGAGGAAACGGTAACTCGCCATATTTTCATCCTTGGCGTCCCAGTCGCCTGACGACTACTGGACCACCAAGTCGGAATCACCATAGCACATGATCCGGCGAATGCCGAGTTCCTTGGCAAGCCGGAGCCCGTGAATGAGTGCTTCGTATTCAGCGACGTTGTTGGAGGCGGCGAAATGGATCTGCAGCACATATCTGAGCTTGTCACCTTTGGGAGAGGTGAGGACGATGCCGGCTCCCAAACCGGTGCGCATCTTGGAACCATCAAAGTGCATTCGCCAATGGGTGGAGTCTGGCGCAGACGGCAGGTACTGGGTCTCGGCCCAATCAACGAGGAAGTCGGCCAGTGCTTGTGACTTGATGGCGGTGTGAGGCTGGTAGTAGATGGAGAAACTCGGCCTGAAGCATCTCGGCTTCCAATGATCTCGGCGAGCGGAGCTGTGCAGACCACAGTGATTGGGTGCTCTTGGAAGTATGGCTTCAGTTTCTTGGCGGCAAAGTGTACGCCGTAGCACATCTTCTGGTAGTGGGGATAGTTCTGCTTGGAAGCGCATAGTACTTCGCTCAGGTAATACACCGGCCTTTGGACTGGTAGGGCTTTGCCTTCTTCCTTGCGTTCCACCACTATGACTGTGCTGACCACCCGGCTGGTAGTGGCGATGTAGAGGAGCATGGGCTCCTTGGGAGTCCGGGCCGCCAGGACAGGCGGAGTGGTCAACATTTTCTTGAGCTGGAGAAAAGCTTCATCCGCCTTGTCGTTCCACTCGAAAAAAGTGGTCTTCTTCATGAGCTGGTACAGGGGAAGAGCCTTCTCGCCCAGCCGACTGATGAAACGGCTGATGGATGCCAAGCAGCCGGTGAATTTTTGCACGTCTAGCAGTCGGGTGGGCACCTCCATCCTCTCGATGGCCTTGATCTTCACAGGGTTGCACTCTATGCCGCGCTCTGAGACCAAGAAGCCAAGAAGCTGGCCGGCTGGTACTCCAAAGACGCATTTTTCCAGGTTGAGCTTGATCTGAAATCAGCGCAAATTCTCAAAGGTCTCCTTGAGATCCTCTAGCAGCGTCCCACACTTCTCCGTCTTCACCACCACATCGTCCACATAGACATGAGAGTTTCTGCCGAGTTGCTTGAGGAGACACTTCTGCATGCATCGTTGAAACATGGCGCCGGTGTTTCTCAAGCCGAACGGCATGGTCAGGTAGCAGAAGGCTCCGAACGGCGTGATGAAGGCGGTCTTCAACATATCGGCCGGGTTTAGCTTGATCTGATGATACCCTGAGTATGCATCCAAAAAGCTCAACAGCTCGCATCCGGCTGTGGAGTCTATCACTTGGTCAATCCTTGGTAAGGCAAAGGGATCTTTGGGGCATGCTTTGTTGAGGCTGGTATAATCAATACACATGCGCCACTGCTTGTTCTTCTTCAGCACTAGGACCGGGTTGGCTAACCACTCTGGAAAGAATACCTCCATGATGAAGCTGGCTGCTAGAAGCCGAGCTATCTCTTCTCGAACAACTCTTCTCTTCTCCTCTGACAGGCGGCGCAAGGGCTACCTGACTGGCTTGGCATCTGACCAGACGTGTAGCTTGTGCTCAGCGAATTCCGTCGGAACACCCGGCATGTCCTTGGGGGACCATGCAAAGATGACCCGATTCTCACGGAGGAAATCGACGAGCTCGCCTTCCTATTTGCTATCAAGGTTCGCACCTATGACAGCGTACCTCTCCAGGTGCTCCGGGTCCAAGGGTATCTTCTTTGTCTCTTTGGCCGGCTTGAACGAGCCCTCAGCTTCCGACTCCTTGGGGTTGGGTGACATTTCCGGCTGCTTGCCTGCCATTGCCACAACCCGGTCAAGGAGCCACTTCTTAGCCGCGATCATGAGGGACTCGGCTAACCGGCTGCTCTCTGCTGCGCAGGCGGACAACTTCTTGTATTCTCCTACTATAGTCAGGATTCCCTTGGAGCTCGGCATCTTCATCTTCAGGTAGGCATAGTGGGGGACCGCCATGAACTTGGCCAGAGCGGGCCGGCCAAGCAGTGCATGATAGGGGCTCTCAAGGTCCACCACCTCAAACCAGAGTGGCTCTCGGCGGAAATGATTTTTGTCCCCGAACAGGACATCTATCTGAGTCTTGCCGATTGGTGAGCAGGAAAGGCCAGGAACTATGCCATGGAAAACAGTCCGGCTGGGCTGAAGATGTCTCTGCTTGATTCCCAACTTCTCCATGGTATCTTTATACAGGATGTTGATGCTGCTGCCGCCATCTATCAGAACTCGGGAAAAACGAGCGGCTCGCCTCTCAGTGGCAAAGGTGGCATCCAACACCAAGGCATAAGATCGGGATTTTGCATCACCTCCGGGTGGTCGGCTCTGCTCCAGCTGATGGGCTTCTCAGACCAGTGCATGAATTCGGGGGCCTCTGATGCTACCGCATTCACTTCTTGTTGCTGCTGTCGTCTGATGCGCCTGTCGTCGGCCACGCTGGTGAACACAACATAGGCTCCATGCTCTTCATGGTATTCATCTTGTATGGCACCGACTGGCCGGGCCACCGGCTGCTGAGGAGGAGGAGGCGGTGGGCCGGCAGACGGAGTGGGCTGGAGTCCATCACCCTTGGTGATCCTGGTGAGCCAGTGGCACTTCTGAGTTGTATGGTTGGACGGCTTCGCGCCGCTGTGGAATTTGCAGGGTGCATCAAGGGTCTGCTCGTATGAGAAGGCGGGCAACCAGCTGGGCTTGCCGCCCTTCTGGCGCTTGGGGGGTGGCTGCCCTTCCGGCTGCTGATCTTCGACTGTTGCCACCTGCCGGTTCGAGGAAGCCGGCTGCATGGCCTTGTGCTTGTTGTCGTTTGGTTGCTGTCTCCGACTGGTATCACCAGCCGGGGTCCGAGGGAGCTTGAGGGGCCACCTTGCCCGACACATTGACTTGGATCTCTGTCTTCATGGAGGAGTCGGCCGTGGCGTACTTGTCGGCTATGATCAGCAGTTCGTCGAGGGTCGCCGGCTCGTTGCAGAGGAGCTTGTGCTTGAGGAGGGTGCCCTCTGGGCACTCGGCAGTGACATACTCGATGGCCTGCACCTTGTGCACGCCCTCACAAGAGTTGTGTAGTTCGGCCCAGCGCGTGAGGTAGTCGTGAGTCGACTCGTTGGGGCCTTGGACGCACAAGGAGAGTTGGCAAGGCTTGGGCGCCGCTTGTACGTGCTGGTGAAGTTGCGGATGAATGCTTGAGTGAAATCAACCCAGCTGTTGATGCTGCGGGGCTTCAGGCTGTTCAGCCATGTCCGGGCCGTGCCCTGGAGCATGCGCGGAACGTACTTCACGGCAACGCGCTTGTTGCCGTTTGCGATGCTGACGGCTGTGGAGTAGTCGACCAGCCAGTCCTCCGGCTTCACGGAGTCGGTGTACTTGGGTGTATCTCTTGGCAGCGTGAACCCTTTGGGGAAAGGTTCGTCTCGGATGTGGGGGCCGAAGCAAGGCGGACCCAGCCCATCTTCTTCTTCTAGCGCCAGGGATCGATTGAGGCGATCGATCCGGTGGCGGGCGTCGTTTTCCCCGATTCCTTCTCGGCGGCCAAGGCGGTCGCCGAGTGACGGGTGATCAACAGCCGGCGAGGAAATGCACCTCTCCCTATGGGGAGGAGGAGGCGGACAGTCGTCTCGTTGCTGCACTGCTCTTGGGCGGCCGTCTTGGTCGCGCTCGATGGTGATGCGAGTCCGGCTGCGGCTGGCAGCCGGCTCCTTATCTCTTCTGTCACGGACGCCACCAGTCAGCGTCCGGGATGTCACGCCTTGATCTCGTCGAGGAGGCAGATCGTCGTTTCGTCGGTTGGGCGCTTCAGTCCGGCACCCGGCATCTTCCTGCTCAGCAGCCGCGTCGAGGAGCTGCTAAACTCGCTCCATCATGTGGCGACGCTCGTCGCCCTCGAGCTTGTCTAACTCATCTGCTGCCGCCTGGGCAGCTTGTATGTTCTCCACAGGCGTGGCGTAGACGGGACGATCTGTCCCGAACATGCTGGCGATGGTCGCGCCACGCTGCTGGACCAAGCCAATGCGGCTAGGCCCACCAGGAGCCGGCGTGCTGCCGATGGCACGGTCCATTTCCTGCTGGTAGGCCTCTGAAAGGCGTCTTATGCTGGCCAGCCGGTTGGAGCTCTCGATGAGCTGGACGCGGCGCGCTTCCAGCGTCTCGGCGTCGGCATCTTCCGGGATAGGCGCAGCCAGGTCTTGCATTGCTGTGTGCAACGGGTCCTGGCCACCTCCGCCAGAGTGCTCGCCAAGGCTGATGACGAGCACCTCCGTGACAGTGCTGCCACCGCTGTCCGCGTGAGGAAGCGGCTCATCGTAGACCACCACGTTGGTGGGGAATGCGTCGAGCGATGCCGTGTCGGAGTCGACCAACATCGGGTCGGTGGAGCCAACCAACTCCAAGTCAGCAGCAGGCTCGCTGGTGACGTGGAGCTGATCGAGGAGGCTCGTGAGGCGGCTCTCAGGGCCATCGGTGCCCGCATCAGACGTGGGCTCGTCGGAGAGGCGAATCTCGCCAACAAGATCAGCGAGGCAGCTCGCCGCGCAGGCGACCTCCACGCTGCGCAGCGCGTCGGTGCAGACGCCGTCTGGCGTGCCGGGCTGGCTACGCTCGCTAGGAAGGAACAAGGTTCCTGTCCAGAGCAGGTCTCCTGGACACGGTGCACCTCGCCCCCACAGTGGGCGCCAAATGTCGGGGTTGGGTGCGACATGTGCCAAAGGATGGCTTATCATGGTTGGAGCGAGTAGAACGTCGCCGGTGCCTGGAAGCGGGATGAGGCGTAGACACGTACGCCGGCGAACTTTACCCAGGTTCGGGGCTCTCCATGGAGATAACACCCCTAGTCCTGCTCTATGGGGTCTCCGCATGATCACTAAGGCACTAGTGGTACAATGGTGCTCCTTGAGTTGTTTGCTAGAGGTGGAAGAAGGCAGGCACGCTCTCTCCTCCTCTAGGTGTGATTCTAGCTCTAACAGGTTCCAACCCTTTGCATGGGTGCCCTGGGGGGTTTATATAGGCCTACGCCCCAGAGGTACAATGGTAATCCAGCTGGGTGTAGGACCCGGCTGTCAGTCTCTCTGGTCGCCGGCTTCTCCGCCGGCTGCTGGGGCCCGCCGCCCGGTGGGCCCCGCCGACTGGTCTGGTACGGAGCCGACAGGCCGCTCCTGCCGCTCGCGGGTCTTGCCGGCTGCTGATCACTGTAGCCGTGATGCTAATGACGCAGGCTTGGTCGGGGGAGCGTGGCTACAGTCCCGCCGCCTGGCGGGCGATTACTGTAGCCACACCGCGTCTCTTCTAGTTGATGGCGCAGGGGGCCCGAGGGAGGGATAAGCCGCTTGCTAGAAGCCGGCTTCCCTCAGGTCCGGCCGCCCTGGCTTCCTCCGTCTTCAGGGCTCTCACTGCCTGGTAGGGCCCGCCGTCTGCAAGCCATACCGACAGGCCGTCATGGGAATAGGGCTCCGCCTGTCAGGAGTGACGTTTAGGGGGGAGAGGCAACAGTGCCGTGTCGTGCGGAGATCTCCGCCTGTACGGGGCACTGTGGCCTCGCCCGGCCCTGGATTCGGGGGGATGGGCTAAGCTGTAGCCATACCCTGTCTTGTCTCCTTGATGAGGGCGCAGACTTTGAGGGCACCACGGGCCGACTGCTAGGGGCCGGCCTCTCTGGAGGCCGCTTGGTAGGAGTTGGCCTGTTGTGATGCCGTCTTCTGGAACTCAACCGCCTTCTAACAGTCGGCCGTTCGGCCAACCGGCCGTCAGATGGCGGAGATCTATCTTGACGTCTTGAGGGGCGCAGCCGGCCCCGATGTCTTGAAAGGTTCGGGGGCTCGGGTTAGGCTACCCATGGCCCATTACTCCGACAATGACCATAAAAGATATTACTCATATAAATAGAACAACCATTATTCTCTGATTTAAATGAATAACCGTCTCGCATTAAACAAGATCCAGATATAATGTTCATGCTCAACGCTGACACCAAATAACAATTATTTAGGTCTAAAACTAATCCCGAAAGTAGATGTAGAGGTAGTGTGCCGACGGCGATCACATCGACTTTGGAACCATTTCCCACGCGCATCGTCACCTCGTCCTTAGCCAATCTTCGCTTAATCCATAGCCCCTGTTTTGAGTTGCAAATATTAGCAACAGAACCAGTACCAAATACCCAGGCGCTACTGCGAGCATTAGTTAAGTACACATCAATAACATGTATATCAAATATACCTTTCACTTTGCCATCCTTCTTCTCCGCCAAATACTTGGGGCAGTTCCGCTTCCAGTGACCAGTCCTTTGCAGTAGAAGAACTCAGTCTCAGGCTTAGGTCCAGACTTGGGCTTCTTCACTTGAGCAGCAACTTGCTTGTCGTTCTTCTTGAAGTTCCCCTTCTTCCCTTTACCCTTTTTCTTGAAACTGGTGGTCTTGTTGACCATCAACACTTGATGCTCCTTCTTGATTTCTACCTCCGCGGCTTTTAGCATCGCGAAGAGCTCGGGAATTGTCTTATCCATCCCTTGCATATTATAGTTCATCACAAAGCTCTTGTAGCTTGGTGGCAGTGATTGAAGAACTCTGTAAATGACACTATCATTAGGAAGATTAACTCCGAGTTGAGTCAAGTGGTTGTGCT
Organism: Triticum aestivum; assembly: GCF_018294505.1. NCBI lineage: Eukaryota > Viridiplantae > Streptophyta > Magnoliopsida > Poales > Poaceae > Triticum > Triticum aestivum. The sequence continues at coordinate 506,303,395 of NC_057808.1, forward strand.
ACCCAGACATTATGAGTATATGTTCACTGACATAACTATTCTCCTCCATTTTGCAGCTGTTGAACTTATTGGAGACTTCATATCTCTCAATCCGGGCATTTTCTTGAAATATTAACTTCAACTCCTGGAACATCTCATATGCTCCATGATGTTCAAAACGTCTTTGAAGTCCCGGTTCTAAGCCATAAAGCATGGCACACTGAACTATCAAGTAGTCATCAGCTTTGCTCTGCCAGGTATTCAGAACATCTGGCATTGCTCCTGCAGCGGGTTTGTCACCTAGCGGTTCTTTCAGGACGTAATTCTTCTGTGCAGCAATGAGGATAATCCTCAAGTTACGGACCTAGTCCGTGTAGTTTCTACCATCATCTTTCAACTTAGCTTTATCTAGGAACGCATTAAAATTCAACGGAACAACAGCACGGGCCATCTATCTACAACAACATAGACATGCAAAATACTATCAGGTACTAAGTTCATGATAAATTAAAGCTCAATTAGTCATATTACTTAAGAACTCCCACTTAGATAGACATCCCTCTAATCATCTAAGTGATCACGTGATCCATATCAACTAAACCATGTCCGATCATCACGTGAGATGGAGTAGTTTTCAATGGTGAACATCACTATGTTGATCATATCTACTATATGATTCACGCTCGACCTTTCAGTCTCAGTGTTCCGAGGCCATATCTGCATATGCTAGGCTCGTCAAGTTTATCCTGAGTATTCTGCATGTGCAAAACTGGCTTGCACCCGTTGTATGTGAACGTAGAGCTTATCACACCCGATCATAATGTGGTGTCTCGGCACGACGAACTGTAGCAACGGTGCATACTCAGGGAGAACACTTATACCTTGAAATTTAGTGAGAGATCATCTTATAATGCTACCGCCAAACTAAGAAAAATAAGATGCATAAAGGATAAACATCACATGCAATCAATATAAGTGATATGATATGGCCATCATCATCTTGTGCCTTTGATCTCCATCTCCAAAGCACCGTCATGATCACCATCGTCACCGGCTTGACACCTTGATCTCCATCGAAGCATCTTGTCGTCTCGCCAACTATTGCATTCACGACTATCGCTACCGCTTAGTGATAAAGTAAAGCAATTACATGGAGATTGCATTTCATACAATAAAGCGACAACCATATGGCTCCTGCCAGTTGCCGATAACTGTGTTACAAAACTTGATCATCTCATACAATAAAATTTAGCATCATGTCTTGACCATATCACATCACAACATGCCCTGCAAAAACAAGTTAGACGTCATCTACTTTGTTGTTGCAAGTTTTACGTGGCTGCTACGGGCTGAGCAAGAACTGTTCTTACCTACGCATCAAAACCACAAAGATTTTTCGTCAAGTGTGCTGTTTTAACCTTCAACAAGGACCGGGCGTAGTCACATTTGATTCAACTAAAGTTGGAGAAACTGACACCCGCCAGCCACCTGTGTGTGAAGCACGTCGGTAGAACCAGTCTCGCGTAAGCGTATGCGTAATGTCGGTCCAGGCCGCTTCATCCAACAATACCGCCGAATCAAAGTATGACATGCTGGTAAGCAGTATGACTATTATCACCCACAACTCTTTGTGTTCTACTCATGCATATAACATCTACGCATAGACCTGGCTCGGATGCCACTGTTGGGGAACGCAGTAATTTCAAAAAAAAATCCTGCGCACACGCAACATCCATCTAGGTGATGCATAGCAACGAGAGGGGAGAGTGTTGTCTACGTACCCTCGTAGACCGTAAGCGGAAGCGTTATGACAACGCGGTTCATGTATCGTACGTCTTCACGGTCCGACCGATCCTAGTACCGAAAGTACGGCACCTCCGCGATATGCACACGTTCAGCTCGGTGACGTCCCACGAACTCTTGATCCAGCTGAGTGTCGAGGGAGAGCTTTCTCAGCACGACGGCGTGATGCCGGTGATGATGAAGCTACTAGCGCAGGGCTTCGCCTAAGCACTGCAACGATATGACCGAGGTGGACTATGGTGGAGGGGGCACCGCACACGGCTAAGACAATGTCAACTTGTGTGTCTTTGGGGTGCCCCCCTTCCCCCGTATATAAAGGAGTGGAGGAGGGGGAGGGCCGGCCCTCTATGGCGCGCCCTGGAGGACTCCTACTCCCACCGAGAGTAGGATTCCCCCCTTCCCTAGTTGGACTAGGAGAGGAAGGAAGGGGGAGGAAGGAGGAAGAAAGGGGGGGTCGGCCCCCCACCCAATTTGGATTGGGCTTGGGGGGTGCGCCCCCTCCTAGGCTCCCTTCTCCTCTCTCCCACTATGGCCCAATAACGCCCATATACTTCCGGGGAGTTCCCGTAACCTCCCGGTACTCCGGTAAATGCCCGAACTCACCCAGAACCATTCCGATGTCCAAACATAGTCATCCAATATATCGATCTTTACGTCTCGACCATTTCGAGACTCCTCGTCATGCCCGTGATCACATCCGGGACTCCAATCAAACTTCGGTACATCAAAACACATAAACTCATAATACCGATCATCACCGAACGTTAAGCGTGCAGACCCTACGGGTTCGAGAACTATGTAGACATGACCGAGACTCATTTCCGGTCAATAACCAATAGCAGAACTTGGATGCTCATATTGGTTCCTACATATTCTAAGATCTTTATCGGTCAAACCGCATAACAACATACATTGTTCCCTTTGTCATCGGTATGTTACTTGCCCGAGATTCGATCATCGGTATCTCAATACCTAGTTCAATCTCGTTACCGGCAAGTCCCTTTACTCGTTCCGTAATGCAAAATCATGTAACTAAGTCATTAGTCACATTGCTTGCAAGGCTTATAGTGATGTGCATTACCGAGATGGCCCAGAGATACTTCTCCGATACACGGAGCGACAAATCCTAATCTTGATCTATGCCAACTCAACAAACACCATCGAAAACACCTGTAGAGCATCTTTATAGTCACCCGGTTACGTTGTGACGTTTGATAGCACACTAAGTGTTCCTCCGGTATTCGAGAGTTGCATAATCTCATAGTCATAGGAACATGTATAAGTTATCAAGAAAGCAATAGCAATAAACTAAACGATCATAGTGCTAAGCTAACGGATGGGTCAAGTCAATCACATCATTCTCTAATGATGTGATCCCGTTTATCAAATGACAACACTTTGTCCATGCCTAGGAAACTTAACCATCTTTGATTAACGAGCTAGTCAAGTAGAGGCATACTAGTGACACTCAGTTTCTCTATGTATTCACACATGTACTAAGTTTCCGGTTAAAACAATTCTAGCATGAATAATAAACATTTATCATGATATTAGGAAATATAAATAACAACTTTATTATTGCCTCTAGGGCATATTTCCTTCAAGTAACATTATCTAAACTTTGACACCGGAAGAATACATAAAAGAGTCCTTCCGGGACACTCCAGAATCGTGAAAATAAGGAGATACATAGTACGGTAAGTAAACAGACTCCAAAAATTCTGCAAAAATATTTTTTATCAATCTTGGAATAATTTAGAATTTTGGGAATAAAGGGTTGTGCCCACCTGGGACACCTCCCGTACTCCATTTTTCTTCCATATCCTTGTCTTTCAAGATAAAAAAAATCTATATATACTTCCCAAACATGTTAACCGTCGTATTGCGGAGAAAATCCTCTGTTCTCTTTTCTTGCTGTTTCTGGTCAGATTTGTCAAGCTAGGCATCATGTCTTCCTGCTCCTCCAACCACAAGGAAGAAGATGCTTGGCTGATGAAGACCGAGAAAAAGAGGGAGGAGCCTACGGACGTAATCAAAAGATGACAAGGCCTCTTCTTCATCACCACGACCATCTTCTTCATCACCAAAGGAGAACTGAGTATCTGGTATGGGCATCCCCCTTGGCTTTCATGAAGCTTGGGGGAGGTGCCCCGGTATCATATCATCCCACTATCGTTTAGCTTTTACTTATCTTAGTCCAATATTTTGCTTAGACGAATAAAGATTAGTTCGATCTTTTCTTGTTTGAGAGTTTCCTTAGTGATTTATCATTGTTATAGTGTGCAAGTTATATAATAAAGTTTAGGTTGAGCTTTTACTTTCTTTACTTTCATGTTGCAAATAAAGAGAAGAAAAAGAGAAAAAAGTAAATAAAAGAAATGAAATAAATGAATAAGATTATATACTAATCCTATGGTAGGTGATAGCACCACAAAAGGAAAAGTATAAGTAAGAAAATTTTATTAGAGATTGACAAACATAGCATTGGTTAGTGATGCAACTCTTGAAAGAATTAATAAGGGAAGGGAAGATTCACATATAAATATATTATCCTAGAAATCTCCTGTGATTGTGAGCCCTCATCAAAATATTATATGCCAAAATTGTCGACGTTGGACAAGGAAGACAACTTAATGGTTTATGTTTGTTTATATTCACATAGAAGTCATATTGTCATAGATCCTTCAGCATGTGTTGCTTGCCCCCTATCTTTGCTAGCCAAAAATTCTGCACTAAGTAGAGATACTACTTGTGCATCAAAAAACCCTTAAACCCAAATCTTTTTCAAGTGTCCACCATACCTACCTAGGGATTGAACAAGATCCCTCAAGTAAGTTGTCATCGGTGCAAAAAGGCAATAAAAATTGCTTCTAAATATGTGAGATCATTTAGTGTAAGAGAAAATTGAGCATTGTACGAACTTGGATGACAAAGAATAAAAGCGACAGACTATATAATAAAGGTTGTCATCTTAAGGGGTAATACAACGTGATGTTCTTTTGCACTAAGGGATTGAGCATGCAAACAAATAAGCGCATGGCAACCTCTGCTTCCCTCTACGAAAGGCCTATCTTTTAATTTTTATGTATTTACTTTTATGCAAAGCGTCAAAGTTTTCCCTCTATTCCTTTTTTTATTTTCTCTTTGGGCAAGCATCATGTGATGAGGAAAGATCTAGGCACATATGTCCAGTTGAATATAGATAGCATGAGTTATTATTGTTGACATCACCCTCGAGGTGAGTATGTTGGGACGCGAAACTAAAAGCCCCTATCTTTCTGTGTGTCTGGTTGAAACATTTTGCTCATGTGTACTTGGTGAGTGTTAGCAATCATAGAAGACTATATGATGGTTGAGTATGTGGACTTGCTCAAACGGCTCCGACATGTGACCCTTCCTGAAAAGATGATGAATTGTAGTTGCAAAGTTGACTGAGAACATAGTTTGTTGGTTTGTAATAGAGTTTTTGCTTTATACTTCGATTGTGTGATGAACTGTTACTTATTCATAGGAAGTATATGATGCAAGTTCTATGATAAAAGTCATATGTTAAATTTTGTTGTTGTTCTAATAATCACATGATGCTTCCATGTCCATATTTTGTTTTATTGACACCTCTCTCTCTAAGCATGTGGACATGTTTTTTCGATTTCGGTTTTCGCTTGAGGACAAGCGAGGTCTAAGCTTGGGGGAGTTGATACGTCCATTTTGCATCATGTTTTCTTACAGCTATTTACAATGTTTTTATCCATAATAATGATTTTTGGAGTAATTATAATGCCTTTTCTCTCATAATTTGCAAGGTACACACCAAGAGGGAGAATTCCGGCAGCTGGAAATCTGGACCTGAAAAAGCTACGCCAGGCTACCTATTCTGCACAACTCCAAATGAGCTGAAACTTTATGGAGAATTTTTATGGATTATTTAAGAAATATTGGAGCCAATAACTACTAGAGGGGGGCCACCTGGTGGGCACAACCCACCTGGGGGTGCCAGGCCCCCCTGGTGGGGTGGCCTCCTCGGCCCACCTCTGGTGCCAATCTTTTGGTATATAAATCGTTTTGACCTAGAAAAAAATCAGAGGAGGACTTTCGGGACGAAGCGCCGCCGCCTTGAGGTGGAACTTGGGCAGGAGCACTTTTGCCCTCCGGTGAAGCGATTCTGCTGGGGGAGTTTCCCTCCCGGAGGGGGAAATCATCGTCATCATCATCACCAACAACTCTCCCATCTTGGGGAGGGCAATCTCCATTAACATCTTCAACAGGCCATCTCCTCTCAAACACTAGTTCATCTCTTGTGTTCAATCTTGTTACCGGAACTATAGATTGGTACTTGTGGGTGACTAGTAGTGTTGATTACATCTTGTAGTTGATTACTATATAGTGGTTTATTTGGTGGAAGATTATATGTTCAGATCCATTATGCTATTTAATACCTCTCTGATCATGAGCATGTTTACCGTTTGTGAGTAGTTACTTTTGTTCTTGAGGTCACGAGAGAAATCATGTTGCAAGTAATCATGTGAATTTGATATGTGTTTGATATTTTGATAGTATGTATGTTGTGATTCCCTTAGTGGTGTCATGTGAACGTCGACTACATGACACTTCACCATATTTGGGCCTAAGGGAATGCATTGTGGAGTAGCAATTAGATGGTGGGTTGCGAGAGTGACAGAAACTTAAACCCCAGTTTATGCACTATTCCGTAAGGGACCGATTGGATCCTAGAGTTTAATGCTATTGTTAGGATTTACCCTTAATACTTTTCTCGTAGTTGCGGATGCTTGCAGGAGGGTTAATCATAAGTAGGAGGTTTGTTCAAGTAAGAACAGCACATAAGCACCGGTCCACCCACATATCAAATTATCAAAGTAGCGAACACAAATCAAACCAACAAATCAAAGAGCTACAATTGATCCCCTATACTTGTGGGTCATCACTTGCTCCCTCGACGCCACCACCTGTGGTGGCGTCCTCTTCCATGGCGGCCACCCCCAAGTCGGGGTCGTCCGCATCGCTCACTAACCGGTCCGGCAGGTACTCCTGGCCTGAGGCCAGAGTGTCGGCCGCCGATTGGGTCGGGAAGATCTGCGCCATGGCCGACTGGTCAGTCGGCAAAAGAGAACCCGGACAGATGAAGGGAAAAAGAACCAGAAGACTCACCGCAGGCCAGTCCTTCTCCGAGAGCTTGCAGTTGGAGAAGTAGTTTACCAGCCGGACGACCTCCACGTCCGGCAGCTCCTTGGTGCACATCCGATTTGGATCCCGGTTCCCGCTCATCAGGCTGATGATGTGGGGCCGGGCTTGGAGGCGCAGCACTCGGCGCGCCACGAAGGCGATCAGTAGGTCGGAGGCCTTCAAGCCCTCCGACTCCGTCATCTCCTGAAGCCGGGCGAGGGCGGCGGAGGAGGCGGTCGACAGACCATCGTTGGATGGATGTTCTTGGCATAGAAGTAAGATTTTTGCCACAGCTTGGCCGACTGCAGCAAGGCGACGGCCGGGAAGCGGGTCCCGGTCCCCGAGTGCCGCACTACGACGCAGGCTCCGCACTGAGCCGCCTCGCTTTTGGCAGCGGTGCCGAGTTTGAGGTAGAAGAACTCCCCCCAGAGCTCGAGGGTGGGGAGCACACCGACGTAACCCTCGCAGAGGGTGACGAAGGCGGCCAGCAGCACCACCGTGTTCGGCGTGAGGTGGTGCGGTTGGACTTTGTAGAAGGTAAGAAAAGAGCGAAGGAAGCTGCTCGCCGGCAGGACGAAGCCGCGAAGAAAGTGCGACCGGAAGACAACGTGTTCGCCATCCTCCGGCGCCGGCGAGATCTCCGCCTCAGGTGGAAGACGCACCTTTACGTGCGTCTCGGGAGGCAGGCGCCGCGTTTGGCGAAGGAAGGTGAGGTTGTCTTCATGGATGTTGGAGCCATCCCAGTCGCCCGCCCGTTCGCACGGCATGGATGCTCGACGAAAGCACGGCGAGCGGGCGAGTCCGCGGCGAAGCGAGAAAGCTGTGACGTGAGGAGGCCCGGCGACGGCAAGCTACGGCTGCACCTCGACAAGAAGATGGGGTGGTGCGGCAGCGAGGAAGAAAGAGAGGAGAAGAGCGAGAACAAAGGGAGAGGAGGGCGCGCGTGCGTCTGCTGCCCCCTCCTCCCCCTACTTATAGCCCCTGGGGGCGGAACGTGGGGGCGGAATGTGGGGGGTCGTGGGATTAACTAAGCCCACTCACCCCACGACCCCGCGTTTACCGGGCTGTTAAGGCGTGTAGTAACCGCACGTGGAAGCCCAACTGCCCGCCTCGACCGCAGCAAATCCACGCGCGTGCCGAGGCCCTGTAGTGGCGGGCCCCAGCCTGCGGCTACTTCCCGTCGCGCGCGTGGGCTGGCAGGCCGGCTGGGCCTGCTGGCGCCGCATGGCGTGCGGGCAACGGGCGGCAGGCCTGACACCCGGCTGGCGTGCCACCCGGCTCCCACTATGATGACTCGAATTCGCCAGGCGGCCGACTGACTCCCGGCCGGCTCCTGGCAATCAGCCCCTCTAGAAGACGGACGACGCAAGATCACCAAGACACTCAGAGTAGGAAACTGCTGAGGCTCCTCGATTTCAGCCGCGGTGCCTCACCAGCTTCAGGGACTACTGTCGAAGTAAATGACCACGGGTAGCCTCATCAGCTCCCCGCGGTATTTCAAGACATCAGGGCCAACTGCGCCCCTCATACCTCCCGGACGAACGACTGCCTCCTTGGGTCGGCTGGTCCAAGCGGCCGACTGCTAGGAGGCGGCAGAATACCAGAAGGCGGCTACGAGGCGGCTGGCTTCTGGCAGGCGGCCCCTCGTGCCCTCAAAGTTTGCACCCGCTTAACTACAACGATACGGGGCGTGGCTACAGTGCATCCTGCCACCCCCGAATCTGGGGCTGAGCGAGGCTACAGTACGGGCGTACCCAGTGGACGCCCCTCACCCGGCGGGGTACTGTAGCCATGCAGGCGGCGGGCCCTACCTGCCTGCAAGCCCCGAGAAGGCGGCAAGACCCTAGCAGGCAGCAAAGGGCGCGGGCCGCCTTCCAGCAGGCGGCCCCCTCCCCCCTCCAAGTCTGTGTGCCATTAACTAGAAGAGACGGAGAATGGCTACAGCGATCGCCCGCCAGGCGGCGGGACTGTAGCCACGCTCCCCCCGACAAAACATCTGTCATCAGTAGCAAGGCTACAGTGCGGGGCGATCAACCAGACCCGCAAGCGGCTGGCACGACCTGTCGGGCGGCTCCACGACAGCCGGCGGAGCCCACCAGGCAGCGGGCCCCAGCAGCCGGCGGAGAAGCCGGCGACTAGAGACACTGACAGCCGGGTCCTACACCCGGTCGGATTACCATTGTACCCCTGGGGGTAGGCCTATATAAACCCCCCAGGCCACCCATGCAAAGGGTCCAGAACCTTAGTAGACACATACACCCACGTAGAGAGAGCGAAGTAGGGCTAGCCTTGTTCTTCTTCCTCCTCTGACAAAACAGGTTAAGGAGCAAACTTGTAGCAACATTGTTGAGATAGTGATCATGCGGAGACCCCGCAGAGCAGGACTAGGGGTGTTATCTCCTAGGAGAGCCCCGAACCTGGGTAAGATTCGCAGGCGCATGCTGTCTCGCTCACTCCCGCTTCTAGAGCCCAGCAATGTACTCTTCTCCCTCTCCATGATAAGCTACCCCTCGGCATATCTCGCTACACATCCCCGACACACATCGTGTCCTTGTTGAAGGGATTGCATTGGAGATTTCTTAGACATGCTTTTCGGGGTGAAAACTCAAGATCAAACCTTCAGGCTACCGGCGGGCAGCGGCATTTGTCTGTTGCTCCCCTTTTAGGGGCGTTGTTTTCAAAGAATCTTTCTCGTATTCGTACGTTGTCTATGATGGTTGATGGTGTCGCTGCTTGTATGTTGCGCGTTATTGTCTAGTTGGCTCACTTTGTTTTTCCTCCTTCTTCTCCTCCTCCTCCTCCTCCTCCTCCTCTTCTTCTTCTTCTTCTTCTTCTTCTTCTTCTTCTTCTTCTTCTTCTTCTTCTTCTTCTTCTTCTTCTTCTTCTTCTTCTTCTTCTTCTGTTTATGTGTGTGCATCTTCAATGTGTTCACTAGGCCTTGACACTGTGTCATTGCAGAGGGTGGATATGGTTGGTACTCTCACCGTCCCGAATTATTTGTCGCATAATTTCTCGGTAAGCAATTCGTGGCGGAGGGAGTATTTATGTATCGCCCTTTCCAAGGGAAAAAAGACATGATAAAAAGATGTGTACAACCAAAATCATTTGTTTCTTATCAAGTGAGGAGGCGCTTCCGGAAGGAAAGAAGTGCAGTAGCTGGTTCCGAGAGAAACTGACAGTTACATGCTACCAAAGGACTGGGTGTGTATTCAGTGCTCTGCCATCATAGCATCGCCATCACACGGCGCTTCTTGCTGACTAAAGTTCTTCCGCCGGTCTCGTTTCAATCTAATCTCCGTAGGCATGCATGCCCTCGTGTTGTAAGAAGATGATGGAAGGACCGGGCCTCATCTTGCATGATGGCAACAGCAGAAATGGATGTTCACTGGAAACTGCAACCATGCACGAAGTCTGAACCCTACGGGGAAGGGGCAATGGATGTTCACTGAAAACTCTTGCAGCTGCAGGCTGGTAACAGCAGAAATGATCAAATGAACATACATGGCAGCCAAGTTCAATCAAGATTGATTCACACGCAGTGCATTCTCAGAGGCCGGGGGTAGAAGAATGTCAAATCGTTTGAAAGGAAAAAAAGAAGATACGAGCGAGGCCAAAGCACAGAGAAAATAGTAACAAACACGTCGTACCGTCGCGTCGATCGAACAACGGTCCTCGTCGCCACTCGCCATCTGCCATGGCGGCCCGTCCGATCCACTTGAGCAAGACGAGACGAGACGACCTACTGTAGCGAGTCCACAAGCGTCGCTGTGTGGCCGGAATCTTTCGCCGGCCTACGGCTAGCCGCCCACTCCACACCTCGTGGCCAATCGATCCACCCATCAGCCGCGCACCGCCATGCCACCGCGGCCTCACGTAGTACCACGGACGACGCCCCGTCATGTGATCGCGACGTCGATCGCATGACGGCACTGCGCTCGTCGCCCGCACGGTCCTTCACGGGTAAGCCAGCCCCAGATCGGTGCAACAAGACAAATCGCCGTGTCGACCGCCCGTCCGATCACCTTCGCCGCCAAGAAACCGATCGTGAGTCGGTCCACCATAAGTAGGGTCGTGGTCTCGCCTTGATCACCACCAGTTATTTGCTTCCATTTCGTCTCAGTTCTGGGTTCTGGCCGGCACGGAGAGAATAGATAAAAAGAGAAGAATTCGAGCTAGTCCGCCGGAGATGCGAGGGGTGGATGGGGCATCGGCGGCGGCGGGGGTGTGGGGCGGGCTCAACTCCGGGGTGGTGCTCAGCATCATCGCGGTGCTGTGGACGGTGGTGTGGCAGAACCTGCAGCACCTGCAGCTGCAGCACTTCGTCAAGCGCAACCTCGGCCGCCACGCGCGCCGCCTCGCCGCCCTCGTCGACCCCTACCTCTCCGTCACCATCGCCGAGTACGACGGCGGCCGGATGCGCCGCGCCGAGGCCTTCGAGGAGGTCAAGGCCTACCTCGCCGCGGCCACCTCACGCAGCGCGCGCCACCTCCGCGCCGAGGGAGCCCCGGACGCCGACCGCCTCGTGCTCAGCATGGTCGACGGCGAGGAGGTCCCCGACCAGCTGTTACCCGAGGAGGGCGGCGGCGCAGTCTTCTGGTGGGCCTCCTCACGCCCGGCGCCGCCGCAGGACCGGCGCTGGGGCGGCGGCGGGGGAGGCGGGGACGAGGAGAACCGCCGCTTCTACCGCCTCTCCTTCCTCGACCGCCACCGCGAGCAGGTCCTCAACGCCTACCTCCCGCGCGTCCGCCGCCAGGGCCGCGCCGTCATGGTCCAGAACCGCCGCCGCAAGCTCTTCACCAACATCTCCTCCCACCAGTTCAGCGACGGCGGCTACGCCCGCTCCGCCTGGACGCACGTGCCCTTCCAGCACCCCAAGACGTTCGCCACGCTCGCCATGGACCCGGCCAGCAAGAAGGAGGTCATCGACGACCTCGACGCCTTCAAGGCCGGCAAGGAGTGGTACGAGCGCGTCGGCAAGGCGTGGAAGCGCGGCTACCTGCTGCACGGCCCGCCCGGGACGGGCAAGTCGGCCATGATCGCCGCCATGGCCAACCACCTGGACTACGACGTGTACGACATCGAGCTCACTTCCGTGCACTCCAACACGGACCTCCGCAAGCTCTTCATCGGCACCACCAGCAAGTCCATCATCGTGATCGAGGACATCGACTGCTCCCTCGACCTCACCGGCGCGCGCCCCAAGAAGAAGGACGCTGCCCCAGAGGACGAGGACAAGGCCAGCAAGGGCGACAAGAAGGGCGCGGCGGACGCGAGCAGCAAGGTGACGCTGTCGGGCCTGCTCAACTTCATCGACGGGCTGTGGTCGGCGTGCGGCGGCGAGCGGGTCATCGTGTTCACCACCAACCACCTGGAGAAGCTGGACCCGGCGCTCATCCGGAGGGGCCGCATGGACAAGCACATCGAGATGTCCTACTGCCGCGGGCCGGCGTTCGAGTTCCTCGCCAAGGCCTACCTCGGTGTCGACGAGCACGAGCTGTTCGGCACCGTGGGCGCGCTGCTCCGGGAGGTGGACATGACGCCGGCGGACGTAGCCGAGAACCTGACGCCCAAGAGCGGGGACGACGACGCGGACTCGTGCCTCAGGGGGCTGGTGGCGGCGCTGGAGAAGGCCAGGGAGGACAAGGCCAGCGGCGGCGGCCAGGAGAAGCAGCCGGAGGAAGAAGACGGGGGAGTGGTTGCCGCCGTTGACAAGGAGTGATCGATGGAGCGAGTGAGTCAGAGTAGCTCAGGATCAGAATATCATGATGTCAGACACATTTTCTCTATTTGTTATTGGAGATGACGTTTATTTCTAGCAAGTAATGATGACGCTTAGAATAATCAGATTGGATGTTGGCGGGAATGGAAAGGCTGACGGCCGGCCACGTCTATTATAGCTGCTCATTTGGCTATGAAGCTTCGAAAATGCCAATATGTGGTTTGTAACTGACTCTTTAGTTTAGGACGACTATAACTATCACACGTGTGGGCGTTAAGGAGTCTGCCCACACATTTTGTGTGGTGCCTAAGAGGACCAGCCCACATGCCTACGTGTGGGCAAAACAACTAGCGTCCACATGTCTTTTTTTTTCCTTGCGGTCCCACTCACACGCCTACGTGTGGGCAAAATGCATAACGCCCACACGACCTCTCTCAGCCACCTACCTCACGGTCCCGCACGCCAGCGTGACAGTCACCACGCGTCCCCGCAGTTGCCATGGTCCGGACCCTCTTCAATGTCCGTTTACCTGCAGTTGCCATGTCGCTAAACTATAGTTGCATGTCGGACAACTACAGTTGCCATGGTTGCTCAACTGCAGTTGCAATCTCAGGTCAAGTGCCAGATGCCATTTTGGACAACTGCAGCTGTTACCATATATGGTCTGGTTTACTATAGTTGCCATGATTTGGAAACTTTAGAGGTTGCCACCTACTAACACTAAGTAGTTGCCATGTATGCTCTGATTTACTACAATTGTCATGATTTGAAAACCTTAGGAGTTGCCACCTACTAACACTAGGCAGTTGCCGTGTAGCGCTACAAAGAGACATGGCAAAACAACATGTTCGGGTAAAAGAGAGAGTTGTCATCTGCTTACAAGCACACTAGGGGCAGTTGCCGTGTACCCTGCAAAACATATGACAACTGACATGTTCGGGTAAAAAGGAGAGAGTTACCATCTGCTTGCAAGCACACAAGGGTAGTTGCCATGTACACTGCAAAACGCATGGCAACTGGCAGCTTGGGTGTGGAAGAGGAGATGGACGTGTGAGTGAGATGGCAAATGTCCACACACCAGCCCTTGTGCGGGAGTGAAAACTGGTGTGTAGGTGAACTGCTAAACACCCACACACCGGCCCCTCCGTGTGGTGAAAGGGATGTGTGTGCGACCGGATGAATGCCCACACACCAGCCCAGTCCTACGTGGCACTACAAACATGCCAAGATTCGTGCACCAACAAACGGACGCGGATCCACGCGTGTGGGCGAAATACAAACGCCCACACGTGTGGGCGTTAGTGTTTCCGTTAGGTTATTAATGAGACACGTATTACTACGAAAAAAAGAAATATGCGGATTTTTGCATATGTACTGTTCATCTTCAAAATACAAGATCTTTTTGTGCAGCTCGCAATTCAAGATATTTCATTCTAATATTTTACACACATACACATTGCATCCTTGGATACATGTGTATTTTTTTCAGAATTTTTAAAAACTGAAAATGTTGAGTTTTCAATTTTTCGAAATTAAGGCCTCCATGGGCTTGGTCTAAAAAATGGCCTGCTCGTTAAGCTTTCTTACATAGATCGACATGGCTCATATTTCTCAAAAATGAAAAAAAAAAGACTATGGTAAAAGGAAGGGTGATGCTGGGCGCCGGCGCGCCGGCCGAACGTTTCGGTCGGTCGCACCCTAGCCGTTAGATCTGCCCGTCCCGAGCCGTTGGATCTTTATCCAACCAGGTCGTCTTCTTCCTCTCGCGAGTGGAAAAGGAACCCCCGTCTCGCCGGTCGCACGCGTTCTCCCTCGCCGCCGCCCCCCTCGCCTGCCCTCCTCGTCTCTGGTCGCCGCCCTCGCCGTCCGTCTTCGCCGGCCGCCCTGGTCGCCGGACCCAGCCCTCGGCAGCCGTCCTCGTCACCGGCTTCGCCCATGCAACAGCCTACCCCTGCGATTGTAGCTTCCGCGGCAACCGTTGTAGCTCCGGTGGCGACGACCGGAGCTCACCGGTGTGCTCACCGGTGTGGTCATCGGCGCTCATCCCCCGCTTGCAACAAAAAATCGAGCGTCAGGGGAGATGCCCAGTGCTGCAACCGATGACGGAAAAAGCTACAATCGCTGACGAAAAAAGCTTCAACCGGCTATGAAAAAAGTTTCAACTCGTACGACGGAAAACTATGAACGACCAAAGAAAATTTACAACTAGTGACAAAAAATATTCATCTGGCGACGAAAAAAGCTTCAACTGTGGAGCCGTAAGCCATGGACGACAAACGAAAAGCTACAACCGGTAGTTACAAAAGCTACAACCGGCATTGAAAAAAGCTTCAAACTTATTGTCTTAGCTGTGAACCCCGCAATGACGATGACGTCGTTTTGCTGCAACTATAGTTGGTTTTGCTACAACCGGCGTTGTAATTTGCTACAACCATCTTCACAGCTAGTTGCTGCTGCTCCGCCGAGCTCCCACGCCCGTCCATGGCCATCTTCGCCGCGGTGCCGTTCCGGGAGGAAAAAGGTTCGACAGTTGCAGCTCCGCGCGTGGTCGGTTGCAGCTCAGACGTGGTCGGATCCCATGAGGCAGGCAGAGCTCCGGTGGCGCGGATCCGAGCGGATCTGGCCGAGGACGGACGGATCGGCTGATTCCCATGGCTGCGACGTCCTGGGAGGCCTGCAGGCGGCGATGGTAACGACGAGGGCCTGAGAACGAAGCAGAGAAGGAGAGAGAGATGAGCGACAGAAGAAAAAAGAAAGAAAGGAGAAGGATAGAAGGGACGTCTGCGTGTGGGCCCTTTGACAGTGTGGCGCTTGCATGGACGCGTGATCGGCCGAGCGTTCGGCCGGCACGCCGTTCGCAAACGTTTACCTAAAAGGAAAGAAGAAAAGAACTTTAGTTCATATTACAATCACTTTGGCAAGTCACCGAACGAACATCCAAACGTCACCATCTTCACCTCACACGGTATTTAACTAAGGGAAACACTTCCTATCTATAGGCTGATAAGAGACCAATCCCAAACCAATGGACTGTCCTTGATTCAGTTGGGATCGGACGGTCAAAATGTGCCCATAATATATGTTCAAGAAAAAAAAAGAACATCCCCTCGTCCACAAACAAACCACCACAAACCCCGCCATTAACATCCCCCTAATCACTCTCCCCGTATCCCTCCTGATTCCAATCGCAGGCACCGCCCGGAGCTCTTCCACCTCGCTCGCCCCGCCCAAATCCCCTTCTCCCATGGCCTCGCACGCGCCTGCATCCTCCTTTCCTTGAGTAGCACGGTCACTTCCTTCCCGTCCACCTCGTTGGAGCGCCACCCTCCGTACGCGGCGCTGTGGCCATCTCCAACCGGGTGGCCGCTGGTGTTGTTGCCTAACCATGCAGCCAGAGGATCACTAGGTGGCCGGCGGATCAAAACCATGAGAATAGGCATGCGTCCCTTTTGGCTGAGTTTTTTCACAGTATTCGTTATGTCCATGCAGATACTACATTGAGATTGTACGGGTATATGCTCTCAAATTTCCATGGTCGTACGTATCATATTTGTGCTTCTTCCCAGCATACAATTCGCTTCATACATAACATAGTTGTACTTCTTCACGGTGTATAGATTGCTTCGTATGTTTCATAGATGCGCTTCTATGTTATGTTCAACTTGCTTCCTTTACATGCTTCGTAATGTTTTGTAGGCGTGGTGTTTGAATTCAAGCCAAACAATTCATTTCTTTTCAAATTTTTGCAGGGTCGACAACAAAGAAGAACATGCAAGGCACGGTGCACAACATGAGTGTGACGCCCCCGATTTGACCGTACACTAATCATGCACGCAAATGTGTACGATCAAGATCAGGGACTCACGGGAAGATATCACAACACAACTCTAAAACATAAATAAGTCATACAAGCATCATAATACAAGCCAGGGGCCTCCAGGTCTCGAATACAAGTGCTCGATCATAGACGAGTCAACGGAAAAAACAATATCTGAGTACAAACATAAGTTAAACAAGTTGCCATAAGATGGCTAGCACAAAAGTAGCAACAATCGAAAAGGCAAGGCCTCCTGCCTGGGACCTCCTAACTACTCCTCGAAGCCGAACTCCATGTAGAATCATCCTCGGGATCTCTAGCTCCTGGACTCCAGCATCTGGTTGCGACAATCAGGTATAGAAAGGGGAAAAGAGGGGGGAAAGCAACCGTGAGTACTCATCCAAAGTACTCGCAAGCAAGGAGCTACACTACATATGTTGGGAATCGTAGCATAATTTTAAAATTTTCCTACGCTCACCAAGATCCATCTATGGAGTATACTAGCAACAAGGGGAAAGGAGTGCATCTACATCCCCTTGTAGATCGCGAGCGGAAGCGTTCCAATGAACCTGGATGACGGAGTCGTACTCGCCGTGATTCAAATCACCGATGACCGAGTGTCGAACGGACGGCACCTCCGCGTTCAACACACGTACGGTGCAGTGACGTCTCCTCCTTCTTGATCCAGCAAGGGGAAGGAGAGGTTGATGGAGATCCAGCAGCACGACGGCGTGGTGGTGGATGTAGCGGGTCTCGGCAGGGCTTCGCCGAGCTTCTGCGAGAGGGAGAGGTGTAGCAGGGGAGGAGGGAGGCGCCCAAGGCTGTCCAACCCTAGGCGCAGGGGGGAGGTCCATGGGGGGGGCCCCAGCCCACTAGGGGCTGGTTCCCTTCCCACTTCAGCCCATGGGGCCCTCCGGGATAGGTGGCCCCACCCGGTGGACCCCCGGGACCCTTCCGGTGGTCCCGGTACAATACCGATAACCCCCGAAACTTTCCCGGTGGCCGAAACTTGACTTCCTATATATAATTCTTCACCTCCGGACCATTCTGGAACTCCTCGTGACGTCCGGGATCTCATCCGGGACTCTGAACAACTTTCGGGTTTCCGCATACTCATATCTCTACAACCCTAGCGTCACCGAACCTTAAGTGTGTAGACCCTACGGGTTCGGGAGACATGCAGACATGACCGAGACGCCTATCCGGTCAATAACCAACAGCGGGATCTGGATACCCATGTTGGCTCCCACATGTTCCATGATGATCTCATCGGATGAACCACGATGTCGAGGATTCAATCAACCCCATATACAATTCCCTTTGTCAATCGGTATGTTACTTGCCCGAGATTCTATCGTCGGTATCCCAATACCTTGTTCAATCTCGTTACCGGCAAGTCTCTTTACTCGTACCGCAATGCATGATCCCGTGACTAACGCCTTAGTCACATTGAGCTCATTATGATGATGCATTACCGAGTGGGCCCAGAGATACCTCTCCGTCACACGGAGTGACAAATCCCAGTCTCGATCCGTGCCAACCCAACAGACACTTTCGGAGATACCCGTAGTGCACCTTTATAGTCACCCAGTTACGTTGTGATGTTTGGCACACCCAAAGCACTCCTACGGTATCCGGGAGTTGCACGATCTCATGGTCTAAGGAAAAGATACTTGACATTGGAAAAGCTCTAGCAAACGAAACTACACGATCTTCTATGCTATGCTTAGGATTGGGTCTTGTCCATCACATCATTCTCCTAATGATGTGATCCCGTTATCAACGACATCCAATGTCCATAGTCAGGAAACCATGACTATCTGTTGATCAACGAGCTAGTCAACTAGAGGCTTACTAGGGACACGTTGTGGTCTATGTATTCACACATGTATTATGATTTCCGGATAACACAATTATAGCATGAACAATAGACAATTATCATGAACAAAGAAATATAATAATAACCATTTATTATTGCCTCTAGGGCATATTTCCAACAGTCTCCCACTTGCACTAGAGTCAATAATCTAGTTACATTGTGATGAATCGAACACCCATTGCGTCCTGGTGTTGATCATGTTTTGCTCTAGGGAGAGGTTTAGTCAACGGATCTGCTACATTCAGGTCCGTATGTACCTTACAAATATCTATGTCTCCATTTTGAACACTTTCACGAATGGAGTTGAAGCGACGCTTGATATGCCTGGTCTTCCTGTGAAACCTGGGCTCCTTTGCAAGGGCAATAGCTCCAGTGTTGTCACAGAAAAGAGTCATCGGGCCCGACGCGTTGGGAATCACCCCTAGGTCGGTAATGAACTCCTTCATCCAGACTGCTTCCTGTGCTGCCTCCGAGGCCGCCATGTACTCCGCTTCACATGTAGATCCCGCCACGACGCTTTGCTTGCAACTGCACCAGCTTACTGCTCCTCCATTCAAAATATACACGTATCCGGTTTGTGACTTCGAGTCATCCAGATCTGTGTCGAAGCTAGCGTCGACGTAACCCTTTACGACGAGCTCTTCATCACCTCCATAAACGAGAAACATATCCTTAGTCCTCTTCAGGTACTTCAGGATATTCTTGACCGCTGTCCAGTGTTCCATGCCGGGATTACTTTGGTACCTTCCTACCAAACTTACGGCAAGGTTTACATCAGGTCTAGTACATAGCATGGCATACATAATAGACCCTATGGCCGAGGCATAGGGGATGACACTCATCTTTTCTCTATCTTCTGCCGTGGTCGGGCATTGAGTCGTGCTCAATTGCACACCTTGCAATACAGGCAAGAACCCCTTCTTGGACTGATCCATATTGAACTTCTTCAATATGTTGTCAAGGTACGTACTATGTGAAAGACCAATGAGGCGTCTTGATCTATCTCTATAGATCTTGATGCCTAATATATAAGCAGCTTCTCCAAGGTCCTTCATTGAAAAACACTTATTCAAATGGGCCTTTATACATTCCAAGAATTCTATATCATTTCCCATCAATAATATGTCATCCACATATAATAAGAGAAATGCTACAGAGCTCCCACTCACTTTCTTGTAAACACAGGCTTCTCCATAAGTCTGTGTAAACCCAAACGCTTTGATCATCTCATCAAAGCGAATGTTCCAACTCCGAGATGCTTGCACCAGCCCATAGATTGAGCGCTGGAGCTTGCATACTTTGTTAGCATTCTTAGGATCGACAAAACCTTCCGGCTGCATCATATACAACTCTTCCTTAAGGAATCCATTAAGGAATGCCGTTTTGACGTCCATCTGCCATATCTCATAATCATAGTATGCGGCAATTGCTAACATGATTCGGACGGACTTCAGCTTCGCTACGGGTGAGAAAGTCTCATCGTAGTCAACCCCTTGAACTTGTCGATAACCCTTAGCGACAAGTCGAGCCTTATAGATGGTCACATTACCATCCGCGTCTGTCTTCTTCTTAAAGATCCATTTGTTTTCTATGGCTCGCCGATCATCGGGCAAGTCAGTCAAAGTCCATACTTCGTTTTCATACATGGATCCTATCTCGGATTTCATGGCTTCTAGCCATTTGTCGGAATCCGGGCCACCATCGCTTCTTCATAGTTTGAAGGTTCACCGTTGTCTAACAACATGATTTCTAGGACAGGGTTGCCGTACCACTCTGGTGCGGAACGTGTCCTTGTGGACCTACGAAGTTCAGTAGTAACTTGATCCGAAGCTTCATGATAATCATCATTAACTTCCTCCCCAGTCGGTGCAGGCACCACAGGAACATTTTCCCGCGCTGCGCTACTTTCCGGCACGGAAGGGGTGACTATCACCTCATCAAGTTCCACTTTTCTCCCACTCAATTGTTTCGAGAGAAACTCCTTCTCCAGAAAGGACCCGTTCTTGGCAACGAAGATCTTGCCTTTGGATCTGAGGTAGAAGATATACCCAATGGTTTCCTTAGGGTATCCTATGAAGACGCATTTCTCCGACTTGGGTTCGAGCTTTTCAGGTTGAAGTTTCTTGACATAAGCATCGCATCCCCAAACTTTTAGAAACGACAGCTTAGGTTTCTTCCCAAACCATAATTCATACGGTGTCGTCTCAACAGATTTCGACGGAGCCCTATTTAAAGTGAATGCGGCAGTCTCTAAAGCATAGCCCCAAAATGAGAGTGGTAAATCGGTAAGAGACATCATAGATCGCACCATATCCAATAGAGTGCGACTACGATGCTCGGACACACCGTTTCTATGAGGTGTTCCAGGCGGCGTGAGTTGTGAAACTATTCCACATTTCCTTAAGTGTGTACCAAACTCGTGACTAAAATATTCTCCACCACGATCTGATCGTAAGAATTTTATTTTCCTGTCACGTTGATTCTCAACCTCACTCTGAAATTCCTTTAACTTCTCAAAGGTTTCAGACTTGTGTTTCATTAGGTAGACATACCCATATCTACTTAAGTCATCAGTGAGAGTGAGAACATAACGATATCCTCCACGAGCCTCAACACTCATTGGACCGCACACATCGGTATGTATGATTTCTAATAAGTTGGTTGCTCGCTCCATTGTTCCGGAGAACAGAGTCTTGGTCATCTTACCCATGAGACATGGTTCGCACGTGTCAAATGATTCGTAATCAAGAGACTCCAAAAGTCCATCTGCATGGAGCTTCTTCATGCGCTTGACACCAATGTGACCAAGGCGGCAGTGCCACAAGTATGTAGGACTATCGTTACCAACTTTACATCTTTTGGTATTCACACTATGAATATGTGTAACATCACGTTCGAGATTCATCAAGAATAAACCATTAACCAGCGGGGCATGACCATAAAACATATCTCTCATATAAATAGAACAACCATTATTCTCGGATTTAAATGAGTAGCCATCTCGAATTACACGAGATCCAGATACAATGTTCATGCTCAAAGCTGGCACTAAATAACAATTATTGAGGTTTAAAACTAATCCCGTAGGTAGATGCAGAGGTAGCGTGCCGACGGCGATCACATCGTCCTTGGAACCATTCCCGACGCGCATCGTCACCTCATCCTTCGCCAGTCTCCGTTTATTCCGTAGTTCCTGTTTTGAGTTACAAATATGAGCAACCGCACCGGTATCAAATACCCAGGAGCTACTACGAGTACTGGTAAGGTACACATCAATTACATGTATATCACATATACCTTTGGTGTTGCCGGCCTTCTTGTCCGCTAAGTATTTGGGGCAGTTCCGCTTCCAGTGACCACTTCCCTTGCAATAAAAGCACTCAGTTTCAGGCTTGGGTCCATGCTTTGACTTCTTCCCAGTAACTGGCTTACCGGGAGCGGCAACTCCCTTGCCGTCCTTCTTGAAGTTCTTCTTACCCTTGCCCTTCTTGAACTTAGTGGTTTTATTCACCATCAACACTTGATGTTCTTTTCTGATCTCCACCTCCGCTGATTTCAGCATTGAATATACCTCGGGAATGGTCTTTTCCATCCCCTGCATATTGAAGTTCATCACAAAGCTCTTGTAGCTTGGTGGAAGCGACTGAAGGATTCTGTCAATGACCGCATCATCCGGGAGATTAACTCCCAGCTGAGACAAGCGGTTGTGCAACCCAGACATTCTGAGTATGTGCTCACTAACAGAACTATTCTCCTCCATTTTACAGCTGAAGAACTTGTCGGAGACTTCATATCTCTCGACCCGGGCATGAGCTTGGAAAACCATTTTCAGCTCCTCGAACATCTCATATGCTCCATGTTTCTCAAAACGTTTTTGGAGACCCGGTTCTAAGCTGTAAAGCATGCCGCACTGAACGAGGGAGTAATCATCAGCACGCTGCTGCCAAGCGTTCATAACGTCTTGGTTCTCTGGGATTGGTGCTTCACCTAGCGGTGCTTCTAGGACATAATCTTTTCTTGGCTGCTATGAGGATGATCCTCAGGTTCCGGAGCCAGTCCGTATAGTTGGTGCCATCATCTTTCAGCTTGGTTTTCTCTAGGAACGCGTTGAAATTGAGGACAACGTGGGCCATTTGATCTACAAGACATAGTGTAAAGACTTTAGACTAAGTTCATGATAATTAAGTTCATCTAATCAAATTACTCAATGAACTCCCACTCAGATAGACATCCCTCTAGTCATCTAAGTGAAACATGATCCGAGTTAACTAGGCCGTGTCCGATCATCACGTGAGACGGACTAGTCAAGATCGGTGAACATCTCCATGTTGATCGTATCTTCTATACGACTCATGCTCGACCTTTCGGTCCTCCGTGTTCCGAGGCCATGTCTGTACATGCTAGGCTCGTCAAGTCAACCTAAGTGTATTGCGTGTGTTCCGAGGCCATGTCTGTACATGCTAGGCTCGTCAACACCCGTTGTATTCGAACGTTAGAATCTATCACACCCGATCATCACGTGGTGCTTCGAAACAACGAACCTTCGCAACGGTGCACAGTTAGGGGGAACACTTTTCTTGAAATTATCATAAGGGATCATCTTACTTACTACCGTCGTTCTAAGCAAATAAGATGCAAAACATGATAAACATCACATGCAATCAAATAGTGACATGATATGGCCAATATCATTATGATCCTTTGATCTCCATCTTCGGGGCACCATGATCATCTTCGTCACCGGCATGACACCATGATCTCCATCATCATGATCTCCATCATTGTGTCTTCATGAAGTCGTCACGCCAACGATTACTTCTACTTCTATGGCTAACGCGTTTAGCAACAAAGTAAAGTAATTTACATGGCGTTATTCAATGACACGCAGGTCATACAAAATAATAAAGACAACTCCTATGGCTCCTGCCGGTTGTCATACTCATCGACATGCAAGTCGTGATTCTATTACAAGAATATGATCAATCTCATACATCACATATATCATTCATCACATCTTCTGGCCATATCACATCACATAGCACTTGCTGCAAAAACAAGTTAGACGTCCTCTAATTGTTGTTGCAAGTTTTTTACGTGGCTTGTATAGGTTTCTAGCAAGAACGTTTCTTACATACGTAAAACCACAACGTGATTTGCCAATTTCTATTTACCCTTCATAAGGACCCTTTTCATTGAATCCGTTCCGACTAAAGTAGGAGAGACAGACACCCGCTAGCCACCTTATGCAACTAGTGCATGTCAGTCGGTGGAACCTGTCTCACGTAAGCGTACGTGTAAGGTCGGTCCGGGCCGCTTCATCCTACAATACCGCCGAAACAAGATACGACTAGTAGTAGCAAGAAGAATTGGCAACATCAACGCCCACAACTGCTTTGTGTTCTACTCGTGCATAGTAACTACGCATAGGCCTGGCTCATGATGCCACTGTTGGGAATCGTAGCATAATTTTAAAATTTTCCTACGCTCACCAAGATCCATCTATGGAGTATACTAGCAACGAGGGGAAACGAGTGCATCTACATACCCTTGTAGATCGCGAGCGGAAGCGTTCCAATGAACCTGGATGACGGAGTCGTACTCGCCGTGATTCAAATCACCGATGACCGAGTGCCGAACGGACGGCACCTCCGCGTTCAACACACGTACGGTGCAGCGACGTCTCCTCCTTCTTGATCCAGCAAGGGGAAGGAGAGGTTGATGGAGATCCAGCAGCACGACGGCGTGGTGGTGGATGTAGCGGGTCTCGGCAGGGCTTCTCCGAGCTTCTGCGAGAGGGAGAGGTGTAGCAGGGGAGGAGGGAGGCGCCCAAGGCTGTTCTGTTGCTGCCCTCCCTCCCCCCCTTTATATAGGCCCCCTGGGAGGGGGGGCGCCGGCCAAGATCCCATCAAGAGAGGGGGCGGCGGCCAAGGGGGGAGACTTGCCCCCCAAGGCAAGTGGGGCGCCCCCCCCCCCCCACCCTAGGGTTTCCAACCCTAGGCGCAGGGAGGAGGCCCATGGGGGGCGCCCCAGCCCACTAGGGGCTGGTTCCCTTCCCACTTCAGCCCATGGGGCCCTCCGGGATAGGTGGCCCCACCCGGTGGACCCCCGGGACCCTTCCGGTGGTCCCGGTACAATACCGATAACCCCCGAAACTTTCCCGGTGGCCGAAACTTGACTTCCTATATATAATTCTTCACCTCCGGACCATTCCGGAACTCCTCGTGACATCCGGGATCTCATCCGGGACTCCGAACAACTTTCGGGTTTCCGCATACTCATATCTCTACAACCCTAGCGTCACCGAACCTTAAGTGTGTAGACCCTACGGGTTCGAGAGACATGCAGACATGAACGAGACGCCTATCCGGTCAATAACCAACAGCGGGATCTGGATACCCATGTTGGCTCCCACATGTTCCATGATGATCTCATCGGATGAACCACGATGTCGAGGATTCAATCAATCCCGTATACAATTCCCTTTATCAATCGGTATGTTACTTGCCCGAGATTCGATCGTAGGTATCCCAATACCTTGTTCAATCTCGTTACCGGCAAGTCTCTTTACTCGTACCGCAATGCATGATCCCGTGACTAACGCCTTAGTCACATTGAGCTCATTATGATGATGCATTACCGAGTGGGCCCAGAGATACCTCTCCGTCACACGGAGTGACAAATCCCAGTCTCGATCCGTGCCAACCCAACAGACACTTTCGGAGATACCCGTAGTGCACCTTTATAGTCACCCAGTTACGTTGTGATGTTTGGCACACCCAAAGCACTCCTACGGTATCCGGGAGTTGCACGATCTCATGGTCTAAGGAAAAGATACTTGACATTGGAAAAGCTCTAGCAAACGAAACTACACGATCTTCTATGCTATGCTTAGGATTGGGTCTTGTCCATCACATCATTCTCCTAATGATGTGATCCCGTTATCAACGACATCCAATGTCCATAGTCAGGAAACCATGACTATCTGTTGATCAACGAGCTAGTCAACTAGAGGCTTACTAGGGACACGTTGTGGTCTATGTATTCACACATGTATTATGATTTCCGGATAACACAATTATAGCATGAACAATAGACAATTATCATGAACAAAGAAATATAATAATAACCATTTATTATTGCCTCTAGGGCATATTTCCAACAACATATGCATGGGTATAAGTGTATAGGGTCATATCGGGGGACTGAACTGCAGAATGCCAGAATAAGAGAGGGAGAGCTAATCCTGTCGAAGACTACGCTTCTGGCAGCCTCCATCTTGCAGCATGTAGAAGAGAGTAGATTGAAGTCCTCCAAGTAGCATCGTATAGCATAATCCTACCCGGCGATCCCCTCCTCGTCGCCCTATTAGAGAGCGACCACCGGGTTATATCTGGCACTTGGAAGGGTGTGTTTTATTAAGTATCCAGTTCTAGTTGTCATAAGGTCAAGGTACAACTCCGGCTCGTCCTTTTACCGAGGGACACGGCTATTTGTATAGATAAACTTCCCTGCAGGGGTGCACCACATAACCCAACACGCTCGATCCCATTTGGCCGGACACACTTTTCTGGGTCATGCCCGGCCTCGGAAGGTCAACACGTCGCAGCCCCACCTAGGCTCAACCGAGAGGTCAGCACGCCGGTCTAAATCCTATGCGCACAGGGGTCTGGGCCCATCGCCCATTGCACACCTGCACGTTGCGAGGGCGGCCGGAAGCAGACCTAGCCTAGCAGGCGTTCCAGTCCAATCCGACGCGCGCCGCTCCGTCGCTGACGTCAAGAAGAGCTTCGGCTGATACCACGACGTCGAGTGCCCATAACTGTTCCCGCGTAGTTGGTTAGTGCGTATAGACCAAATGGCCAGACTCAGATCAAATACCAAGATCTCGTTAAGCGTGTTAAGTATCCGCGAATGCCGACCAGGGCCAGGCCCACCTCTCTCCTAGGTGGTCTCAACCTGCCATGTCGCTCCGCCACAAAGTAACAGTTGGGGGCCGTCAGGAGCCTAGGCCCACCTCTACTGGGATGGAGCCACCTGTCCTTTCAGCCCCCTCATCAGAATCACTTGCGGGTACTCAAGGAGTCGACCCGACTTTAGTCACCACATGTGTCATGTATATAAAGTATATAGTATATACCCGTGATCACCTCCCGAAGTGATGACAGCCCAGTAGTATAGCATGGCAGATGGACAAGAGTGTAGGGCCACTGATGGAACACTAGCATCCTATACTAAGTAGTAGGATAGCAGGTAAGGGTAACAACTGTAGCAACAGTGACAGGCTATGCATCAGGATAGGATTAACGAAAAGCAGTAACATGCTACACTACTCTAATGCAAGCAGTATAGAGAAGAATAGGCGATATCTGGTGATCAAGGGGGGGGCTTGCCTGGTTACTCTGGCAAGGAGGAGGGGTCATCGGTGACGTAGTCGACCACAGGGGCATCAACATCGTCACGGGGTCTACCGAAGAGAAGAGGGGGAAGAAACAGTAAATACATAGCAAGCAAGTGCATAATAGGACAACAAGCAGAGCTAGACGTGTTCTAACGCGGTATGAGGTGATACCGGTGAAGGGGGGAAACATCCGGGAAAGTATTCCCGGTGTTTCGCATTTTCGGGCAGATGAACCGGAGGGGGAAAGTTGCGTGTTCGCTATGCTAGGGATATGTGGCGGACGAATGGACTGCGTATTTGGATTCGTCTCGTCGTTCTGAGCAACTTTCATGTACAAAGTTTTTTCAACCGAGATACAGTTTATTTTATATTAATTTTAAAATATTTAAATCAATTTTAGGATTTTTTTTATATTCCCAATTTAAATCAGTAAATACTTTTGTCACATAGTGCAGTGCCAGCCACAGTGTATTATAGGTGGGGTCAGGTCAAGGTCAATAGTCCAGTCAGCAGTTGACTGGGTCAATGTTGACTGGTCAAACTGGCTGGTGGGACCCAGTTGTCATAGAGTAGTGTAAATTAATAGTTTAATTAATTTAACATCTCAGGTGGGGGGCCACATGCCACTGACTTAGATATTTTTAAACAGGCTTTTATATGAAAAGGGACCACATGTCATTTTCAGTTATTCAACTAAACATTTTTATTAGGTTCTAATTAGGTGGTTAGGGGAATGGTTAAACCGGGCGGGCCCACATATCAGTGGGTCAACCCACTGTTAGAACGTGTGTGCGGGCGTGTGTGCCCGTCGGTGAGTTCAGAGAACGGCGGAGCCCCGGGTGCCAAAAGGATAAGCGCGAGGCACAGCGTCGAGACCTGCCTTTGTCTGTAGCTAGGATCGGTTGAAACAGCGTCGGGGGCGACAGAAGGCGGCGACTACGGCGGAGCTAGCGACACACGGCGCTGGAGGGCACGGGGAGGAGAGGGAAAAGGCCGTGGAGGGCCGGAGGCTCACAGCAGAAGCGGCAGGGTGCTCGATGGAGATGGAGGATGATGGGGCCGAGCGGATCGACGACGAGGTTAGCGGCTGTGGCCGACGGTGTCAGAGGAGGGGGCGCCGGTCGACGAGGGGACTCCGGCGAGGGGAGCAAGGCGAGGGAGGCCGGATCCGCGACGGGGCCTCCGGGATCCGTCCCTCTCCGGCGAGGAGGCGGCTTGGGTGAGCACGCTGGCAGGCGCCGGCTGGGCGCGGCCAAGGGAGCCGCGGCGCTAGCGACAGGGGCGTGTTGCAGGGGCGGCGGCCGGTGGTGATGCTTACGGGCCAGCTCGGGGGGCGCTGGCGGTGACGACGCGGGGAGGCTCGCCGGGCCGCCGGGAGCAGCGGCGGGCGGTCGGGTACGACGAGGTGTCGGCGGGGGAGGGCTCTGGCGCGACGGAGGTGCGCGTAGGAGATCGAGAGGGAGTGCGGGGGGGGGGGGGATCGTGCGGGAGGAGTTGGGGAGTGGTTGACCCGATCTAGGTCACACGGGGAGTGGGCATTAACTGGGGCGCCGGCTGGGCCGGCCTGGCTTGCCCAGTGGGGGGGTCTTTTCCTTTCTTTCTTTTTTTGTTTCCTTTTCTTCTTTTTATTTTTATTTTTCTGTTCTGTTTTACTTTAGATACACATTGTTTTTAGCTTAGGAAAAAATGATAACAACTCCTAAATTGATGTTTGAGAACCACCCACTGCCATAAATGTTTTACCCCGAAATAAATTAGTTTAGAATTTTATTAATCAAAAAAGGTATTCACTTAATTGTTTTGCTGCAGTTCTAATAACTTTAGAGTAATTAATTATTTTATAAAAATGTTGTTTCTCCACCAATACTATCGATGATTTAATTGTCACAATAAGAACATTTTAGTTTTGAGAATTGAAAACTTTTATTGTTTGACTTCAATTCAAATTTGAATTTGGATCGGTTCTGAACTAACGCGAGATTATCAATAGTAATCGAGGTGACATGGCATCATTACCAGAGGGTTACTGTAGCTTGTTTACCCGGGCGTCACAATTCTCCTCCACTACAAGAAATCTCGTCCCGAGATTTAAGCGGTGGAGTAAGGGGGGAAGGTGCTGGTAGCGAAAAACCTAACGAGTCTTCTCGGTCTTGGCTGCCCTTTCGAAGAGGTTGATCCCTTTCGTTGATGTCTTCATTTCTCTGCTTCAAGTCACCATGATCAAGTCGGCGTCCTTTCTTCAGGATCTCCATTGTACTTACGACAGAGTAAGGGGGGTATTCCGGAAGAACAGACCTCTGCAAGGTTGACTATCTGGTCGATATCATCGGGGAAGGTGGCGGAAAGTAACTCTCGAATTGAAACTTAAGAAAATATCGAGAGCAAAATAAAGAGGTATCATGGGAAGTTTCAAGCGGGCAGGTAATCGTTCGATGCTTGAAACAAAGTGTGAAAGGGGTTGAGATCAACGGGAATAATTATTGTGACTGATACCAGTATAGATCAGTAGGACGGTGGTCCGTGAATTACATACGAGGCCACGTGCGATGAATAAATTTGGGAACAGGGGGTGCATAGGAGAGTCAGGTTTTGATCCTGTGGAACTGTGGGTTATGGGCCCACCATGTGGTTAAAGTAGGAAGGGCGGTGACATCTTGCACGATCATGATAGCAAGGCATGTCAGAGGGTAGCCTGTCAGTTATATGTCAGCAACATCGTCGGTACCAAGGGCGAGGGACGAAGAGAACCATTTTCCTGCTCGTTGAAACAAGGCGGACCAATAGGCAAAGTTCTCGTCCATCGATGGTTACCGGAATGTCACCAACAATAGTAACAGGGTCTTACTGACAGAGTTGTACACCGAGGTGTTTGCACAAGCAGGGAATTAATACTGCTTAGATCATAATGATCACCAAAAACGTTAAACGGACCAATGGAAAGGAAAATATGATTATCAGATTAAACAGAACAATGGAAAGGAAAATGTGTTTAAACACATATTTCAGGGGTATATCCTTCCCAAGGACAATGGTTAGAAGAGAACCATTTAGGTTAGGGAAGAGGAAGTTCATGACATTACCCAAACAACGGTGTTTGAATAATTGATAACGAAAATTTAGCATTGTGCTTCAAATGTTTTTATTGAAGATCGGAGTACCACAGACATGCTTCGAGATAGCATTGACATGGTCTTCAAGCAAAGATAGACTTTGGATACAGGAAGGATCCATCAGGACAAACTTGTAGAATAAGTCTTACAATTTTCTCATGGAAGAATGCATAACCTTGCTGAAAGGAAGAACTATAACAATAGGTCCTCCGGCCAGTTGTGCTAGGCATGACATCACCCTACCGGGTCATATAAAGACCAATGTATAACTCTTGGAAATATGTTCCAACCATCATATCTGACCGAGGTTCAGATCTGATTGGTGTCAGGATACCTCAGACTCAGGATGTCTGAGAAGAAAGGTGCAACACAAATTGATGGGATGACATTGTAAGATTCTCGGGAAATGAACTATGAAAGCAAGTTCCGAAACAAGAGTTCATCATTAAACCAAGGAGAGGATGAGGGGGTGGCTGATGGACTCAGCGACAATTCCTCGAGATTTCCAAAAAGAGGGATTTCCACACTTATGTGAACAAGGAGATAACATTTGTCAGATCAAATGATATAATGAGGTATGCTCGAGGAAAACATACACAATTAAACATTGGTTGATAGGTGCACCCGAAATATGGGCTTAGGTAGAATGATCAATGTTAGAACAGTGATTCGATAACCAATGGTCTATGGATGAAATATCGACCATTAACTTCAAAGCAATAGTGTTGCTAGAAGTTTTGAAGTCGCACAGCATAGTTCAATTGTCGGTTTTCCGGTTAGAAACAACACAGGGACATAATATGAACGGAGATGGCGAGAAGTATTACTATCAAGAATTCTTAAGAGGTGGTGAAATTCTCACGGCATTCTTGACATAAAAGATGGTAATACTCCAAGGTAAAGAACAAATGCTGGATAGCAAGGATCCTAAGGTATAACACGAAACACGAACAAGTTTGTGTTGGAGGGATGGCACTAAAGTGGCCGATGATAACACAAATCATCGAGGGAAAGGATGGTCTTTCTCATCATGAATTCAATTGATATTCTGGAAGACGTTAAAATGTTGACGATGATCACGACACATTTGTCGAGGGGTTTCAAGAAGATGTAATCGATCGGCGATGACATCAAGCCAAGGGAATGGTGAAGCAAAAGGTTATTTTAACCATAGATAAGTTGCCATCTCATAATTCAGAGTTGTCTCTTAAGACGAACAAAATGATGCTGAAAGTCGATGTTATCTTGGAGGACTGTTGGAATTATGTCCCAGAGATGAAGGACATAGGTAGAATGGTCAAGCAGTCAGCCTGACGATGATGATGTAGTCAATCAGCTGGGAATGACATGATCGAGTACAACTCGTAAGCAATGAAGATTACTAAGAGTTGTTGAATCGCAGTGTAGACTCAATCCAGTTTTCGGTGTCTTTGAGTGTTTAATAACTCAGAGCCCATGAAAAATTTGAATCAGTGCGAACGTAGTACTTGATGAAGAACTCATAAGAAGTTACGCAGTTCCGTGATAATCTCGAGATACCAGGGGGTAATACTCGAGGACAGATCAAAGTAGAGGTTGGACTGGGGTATTGCTCTGCAGAAGACAAGTGCTTAAACTTGCACGAGAAATGGTATTGAAAGGAGAACATGGTCGGAACCACGATTGCAAAAAGGATCAATACACAGATACTAGACGATATCATATCAAGGAAATAGTTATTATTACAAGAAGCTTCTATGATAGGATCTACATCGTGTCCATGGGCATGAACACAAAGTTCAAGGTCGACTCCCACTTCCTCAATGCATAACCTTTCATTCACTTCTCGCGTTTGATGAAGTTGCAGTGTTGAAAAATTTTATCTGGCAAAATACCAGAAGAGTATGACTCATGAACACTTTCGAGTTCACACATATTATGAAAGGCATAGGTTCAACCCATCGGGGCATCGTGGAAACATATACCACAAGCTTCAGGGGTAAATAACTCAAGCTCGATAGTAGAGCATGGGTGTCAAAACGAGAGGATACAATTTACTAAAGGCATTATGTATCAGGGAAAGAACTCACAAGGTGATTAAATATGAGGGCACTGTCAGATAATAATCTAACAAAGGATTTGGTGGTCCACAAGGGATCAGATGTGAGCATCGATACTCAACTAGAGGAAGAAAGAATGCAAGGGGGTCAGATTATAGAAACAATTGGCTAACTCAAAGCTCAAATGCAAAGGAATTATGATTTCCAAATCAAGGGATCAGAAGCAAACGCTCTGATTAAGGATGGATAAGTTGAATAGCCTTAGGGGTACAATCGATGGCAATTTGATTGGTCGATACCAGCTCATGTTTAAAATGACGTTTGAGCCAGAAGGAAGAATTCTAGGATCTGATTGAGGACTGCGAGACTTCGCAACATATTGAATCAACGGACTCAAAATGATAATGACAAGAGACGCCAGTAAGATTACGAGACTTAAGATTAATCATAATGCAAGTAAGCAAGAATTTCAAGAGCAAAAAGGCTCCTGAAGATTTTTGGAAGATTGAATGATATTTTGAACACTTTTGTGAAATACTTGAATCAACTGGGGATGAGCGGATACTCGGTAAGTGCGAGGATTATCCGTAGGGGTATTCAGGTGACAAAGAACAGCAACGTAGTAAGCTCAAAGGATTCTCGGAACAACAGAGAGAATATCGGGGTATCTTGTAATAACAAGATCAACTGGGAAACATTGTATGAATGGCGAGTATACGTGGTTATCCATAGGAGTTTATCGATGAAAGGGAATTGCAAAAGCGATGAACACAAGTTCTTGGGTTATCAGCGGAGAGTATCTTCAGGGTCTTCACGTGCAGCAGACGATCATCAGTAATAAGGGGCTCTCCGGGTGAAAGTGATAATGAGATCCTAATGTTAGATTTAGCAAAATTCATTTAACCCGAATAGGAGAGAGATCAGAGTCCCAGAGTAAAGGTCGAGGAGTAAAAGATCCTAGTACCACCCAATGGCGATGTGGGCCCGTAAGACACACAGCCATGTTAGTAAAAACTTTTCCAATGACTAGACTCGACTTCGGCCAAGGAGTTGGAAAGGGGGATTCCTACAGGCAGTTGGCTCTGATACCAACTTGTGACGCCCCCGATTTGACCGTACACTAATCATGCACGCAAATGTGTATGATCAAGATCAGGGACTCACGGGAAGATATCACAACACAACTCTAAAACATAAATAAGTCATACAAGCATCATAATACAAGCCAGGGGCCTCGAGGGCTCGAATACAAGTGCTCGATCATAGACGAGTCAACGGAAGCAACAATATCTGAGTACAGACATAAGTTAAACAAGTTGCCATAAGATGGCTAGCACAAAAGTAGCAACGATCGAAAAGGCAAGGCCTCCTGCCTGGGACCTCCTAACTACTCCTCGAAGCCAAACTCCATGTAGAATCATCCTCGGGATCTCTAGCTCCTGGACTCCAGCATCTGGTTGCGACAATCAGGTATAGAAAGGGGAAAATAGGGGGAAAAGCAACAGTGAGTACTCATCCAAAGTACTCGCAAGCAAGGAGCTACAGTACATATGCATGGGTATAAGTGTAAAGGGTCATATCGGTGGACTGAACTGCAGAATGCCAGAATAAGAGGGGGAGAGCTAATCCTGTCGAAGACTACGCTTCTGGCAGCCTCCATCTTGCAGCATGTAGAAGAGAGTAGATTGAAGTCCTCCAAGTAGCATCGTATAGCATAATCCTACCCGGTGATCCCCTCCTCGTCGCCCTGTTAGAGAGCGACCACCGGGTTATATCTGGCACTTGGAAGGGTGTGTTTTATCAAGTATCCAGTTCTAGTTGTCATAAGGTCAAGGTACAACTCCGGGTCGTCCTGTTACTGAGGGACACGGCTATTCGAATAGATAAACTTCCCTGCAGGGGTGCACCACATAACCAAACACGCTCGATCCCATTTGGCCGGACACACTTTTCTGGGTCATGCCCGGCCTCGGAAGATCAACACGTCGCAGCCCCACCTAGGCTCAACCGAGAGGTCAGCACGCCGGTCTAAATCCTATGCGCGCAGGGGTCTGGGCCCATCGCCCATTGCACACATGCACGTTGCGAGGGCGGCCGGAAGCAGACCTAGCCTAGCAGGCGTTCCAGTCCAATCCGACGCGCGCCGCTCCGTCGCTGACGTCAAGAAGAGCTTCGGCTGATACCACAACGTCGAGTGCCCATAACTGTTCCCGCGTAGTTGGTTAGTGCGTATAGACCAAATGGCCAGACTCAGATCAAATACCAAGATCTCGTTAAGCGTGTTAAGTATCCGCGAATGCCGACCAGGGCCAGGCCCACCTCTCTCCTAGGTGGTCTCAACCTGCCCTGTCGCTCCGCCACAAAGTAACAGTCGGGGGCCGTCAGGAGCCCAGGCCCACCTCTACTGGGATGGAGCCACCTGTCCTTTCAGCCCCCTCATCAGAATCACTTGCGGGTACTCAACGAGCCGACCCGACTTTAGTCACCACATGTGTCATGTATATAAGTATATAGTATATACCCGTGATCACCTCCCGAAGTGATCACGGCCCAGTAGTATAGCATGGCAGACGGACAAGAGTGTAGGGCCACTGATGGAACACTAGCATCCTATACTAAGTAGTAGGATAGCAGGTAAGGGTAACAACTGTAGCAACAATGACAGGCTATGCATCAGGATAGGATTAACGGAAAGCAGTAACATGCTACACTACTCTAATGCAAGCAGTATAGAGAAGAATAGGCGATATCTGGTGATCAAGGGGGGGGGCTTGCCTGGTTGCTCTGGCAAGGAGGAGGGGTCGTCGGTGACGTAGTCGACCACAGGGGCATCAACATCGTCACGGGGTCTACCGAAGAGAAGAGGGGGAACAAACAGTAAATACATAGCAAGCAAGTGCATAACAGGACAACAAGCAGAGCTAGACGTGTTCTAACGTGGTATGAGGTGATACCGGTGAAGGGGGCAAACATCCGGGAAAGTATTCCCGGTGTTTCGCATTTTCGGGCAGATGAACCGGAGGGGGAAAGTTGCGTGTTCGCTATGCTAGGGATGTGTGGCGGACGAATGGACTGCGTATTTGGATTCGTCTCGTCGTTCTGAGCAACTTTCATGTACAAAGTTTTTTCAACCGAGATACAGTTTATTTTATATTAATTTTAAAATATTTAAATCAATTTTAGGATTTATTTATATTCCCAATTTAAATCAGTAAATACTTTTGTCACATAGTGAAGTGCCAGCCACAGTGTATTATAGGTGGGGTCAGGTCAAGGTCAATAGTCCAGTCAGCAGTTGAGTGGGTCAATGTTGACTGGTCAAACTGGCTGGTGGGACCCAGTTGTCATAGAGTAGTGTAAATTAATAGTTTAATTAATTTAACAGCTTAGGTGGGGGCCACATGCCACTGACTTAGATATTTTTAAACAGGCTTTTATATGAAAAGGGACCACATGTCATTTTCAGTTATTCAACTAAACATTTTTATTAGGTTCTAATTAGGTGGTTAGGGGAATGGTTAAACCGGGCGGGCCCACATGTAAGTGGGTCAACCCACTGTTAGAACGTGTGTGCGCGCGTGCGTGCCCGTCGGTGAGTTCAGAGAACGGCGGCGTGAGCGGAGCCGGCGGCTCTAGTGACCAAAAGGGGCAGCCCCGGGTGCCAAAAGGATAAGCGCGAGGCGCAGCGTCGAGACCTGCCTTCGTCTGTAGCTAGGAGCGGTGGAAACAGCGTCGGGGGCGACAAAAGGCGGCGACTACGGTGAAGCTAGCGACACATGGCGCTGGAGGGCACGGGGAGGAGAGGGAAAATGTCGTGGAGGGCCGGAGGCTCACAGCGGAAGCGGCAGGGTGCTCGATGGAGCCGGAGGATGATGGGGCCGAGCGGATCG
Source organism: Triticum aestivum (assembly GCF_018294505.1). NCBI lineage: Eukaryota > Viridiplantae > Streptophyta > Magnoliopsida > Poales > Poaceae > Triticum > Triticum aestivum. The sequence continues at coordinate 506,339,210 of NC_057808.1, forward strand.
ACGACGAGGTTAGCGGCTGCGGCCGACGGTGTCGGAGGAGGGGGCGCCGGTCGACGAGGGGACTCCGGCGAGGGGAGCAAGGCGAGGGAGGCCGGATCCGTGACGGGGCCTCCGGGATCCGTCCCTCTCCGGCGAGGAGGCGGCTTGGGTGAGCGCGCACTGGCAGGCGCCGGCTGGGCGCGGCCAAGGGAGCCGCGGAGCAGCCGCGGCGCTAGCGACAGGGGCGTGTTGCAGGGGCGCCGGCCGGTGGTGATGCTTGCGGGCCAGGACGGGGGCCGCTGGCGGTGACGACGTGGGGAGGCTCGCCGGGCCGCCGGGAGCAGCGGCGGGTGGTCGGGTACGACGAGGTGTCAGCGGGGGAGGGCTCTGGCGCGACGGGGGTGCGCGTAGGAGATCGAGAGGGAGTGTCGGGGGGGTCGTGCGGGAGGAGTGGGGGAGTGATTGACCCGATCTAGGTCACGGGGGGAGTGGGCATTAACTGGGGCGCCGGCTGGGCCGGCCTGGCTTGCCCAGTGGCAAGCTGGGCCGAGGCCCAGTGGGGGGGGTCTTTTCCTTTCTTTGTTTTTTTGATTTCCTTTTCTTCTTTTTATTTTTATTTTTCTGTTCTGTTTTATTTTAGATACACATTGTTTTTAGCTTAGAAAAAAATGATAACAACTCCTAAATTGATGTTTGAGAACCACCCACTACCATAAATGTTTTACCCCGAAATAAATTACTTTAGAATTTTATTAATCGAAAAAGGTATTCACTTAATTGTTTTGCTGCAGTTCTAATAACTTTAGAGTAATTAATTATTTTATAAAAATGTTGTTTCTCCACCAATACTATCGGTGATTTAATTGTCACAATAAGAGCATTTTAGTTTTGAGAATTGAAAACTTTTATTGTTTGACTTCAATTCAAATTTGAATTTGGATCAGTTCTGAACTAACGCGAGATTATCAATAGTAATCGAGGTGACATGGCATCATTACCAGAGGGTTACTGTAGCTTGTTTACCCGGGCGTCACAGTGAGATCTGTTTGGAAGCAACTTAGAGCATCTCCAGCCGTTGCCCCCCCCCCCCCAGGACGCATAAAAATCACCCCCTGGGGGCGAGCCGGCAATACAATCGGCGCTGGGGGCGGTTTTGCGCCCAGTCGTCGCCCCCAGGCGCCGAAATTGGCCCACTTTTCAGCCCCATTTCGGTGAATAAAGGGCCCATATGGGCGAGAATAGACCCATATTCGGCGTGGTTCGCCGTGTCTCGGCGTTCAATTATCAACACAATTTTTTCTTATCACATATTTCATCACAGAAAAATCAAATACTTCAACAAAATAGTACAACAACAAATAGTTCAATACAAATTATATAGTTCAACAAATAAAAACTCATATTTCATCACACGGCGTCCCCCTTGAGCCTCCATAGGTGCTCAATCAGATCTTTCTGCAGTTGATGATGCACCTGTGGGTCTCGGATCTCCTGACGCATACTGAGATAGGCAGTCCAGGTTGCCGGTAGCTGGTGATCAACTTCGGCTAGAGGACCCTGCCTGTAGTATGGTTCAGTGTCAAACACTGGGTCTTCTTGCAAGCTCTCGATGATCATGTTGTGCAAGATGACACAGCAAGTCATAATCTCCCACATTTGATCTTTGGACCAGGTCTGAGTGGGGTACCGGACAACAGCAAATCGAGATTGGAGCACACCAAATGCCCGCTCGACATCCTTCCTGCAAGCCTCCTGAATCTTCGCAAACCAGGCGTTCTTGCCTCCTGCCACAGGGTTTGAGATCGTCTTCACAAATGTCGACCATCTCGGATAGATGCCATCCGCTAGATAGTACCCCTTGTTGTAGTGCCGCCCATTGATCTCGAAGTTCACCGGAGGAGAATGACCTTCAACAAGCTTGGCAAAGACAGGAGAGCACTGCAGCACGTTGATGTCATTGTGAGTTCCTGGCATACCAAAGAAGGAGTGCCAAATCCAGAGGTCCTGTGTGGCCACCGCCTCAAGTACCACACTGCAACCGCCTTTGGCGCCTTTGTACATCCCCTGCCAAGCAAATGGGCAATTCTTCCATTTCCAATGCATGCAGTCGATGCTTCCAAGCATCCCAGGAAATCCTCTTGCTGCATTCTGTGCTAGGATCCGAGCAGTGTCTTCCGCATTGGGTGTTCTCAAGTATTGCGGTCCAAACACTGCCACCACTGCCCGACAGAACTTGTAGAAACACTCTATGCTGGTGGACTCGGCCATGCGCCCATAGTCGTCGAGTGAATCACCGGGAGCTCCGTATGCAAGCATCCTCATCGCTGTCGTGCACTTCTGGATGGAGGTGAATCCAAGGGCGCCGGTGCAATCCATCTTGCACTTGAAGTAGTTGTCGAACTCCCGGATGGAATTCACAATCCTGAGGAAGAGCTTTCGGCTCATCCGATAACGGCGCCGAAATGTTTTCTCGCCGTGAAGTGGAGCATCGGCGAAGTAGTCGGAGTAGAGCATGCAGTAGCCTTCGAGACGATGCCGGTTCTTTGCTTTCACCCGCCCCGGCGCCGAGCCACCTCGCCGCGGCTTTTCATTGCTCGCCAGCAGCTGGGCGAGGGCGGCGAGCACCATGAGATGCTCTTCTTCCTGGACGTCGGCCTCGGCTTCCTCCTCCAGCAGCGCGGCGAGCGCTTCCTCGTCATCCGAGTCCATCGCCGAGGCAGGCAAATCGCCGAACACCTTGCGCCCAGTGGGCGTGTACCCGCCGCTAAATTGCCCCTCCGCGGCCGGAAACGGCGGCCGGAAACGCCCAGCTGCTGTTGGAGGGGCTGCCGCGGCGAAGCTCTGCTATTTTTCTGGCGGGGAATGGCTATCTAGCGGTGAAGGGCGGCGGGCGGCGCCGGGATATAGCTAGTGGTGGCCGAGGGCGCGGGGGGTGGGAGGCGAGTCGGGGGAAAAAACCTTGACTTTTCCCCTGACGGTGTGGGCCAGCCGCGCTTTTCCCTTGCGCCGGAGCCCCCAATTGCCCCCCAGTGCGCCGGGTTCGGCCTGTGACCGCCGGGCAGAAAAAAAGGGCCGAACCGGCGATTTTCGGCGTCCTGGGGCCGCGACTGGGGCGTTTTTTTGGCGCCGGCGCCGAAAAAGTGCCCTAGGAGGGCCTGTTGGGGGCGCGGCTGGAGATGCTCTTAGCTAGCCTAGCTCACCCTCGGTGGGCACAGGCCAAGATCGTAGCCTATTTGTGGGGGAAATGGACTAGGTCGGGCAGGGTTGGATGGAGCATAGCGGGGAACCATGGGTTAGGAAGCACAATTTGTATTTGGAAGCATCACTTTCAATCAATGGATGCAAGTGAACATTTGTATTTTTTCGACACGCGTCCGAATGTGCTTGAAACATGTGTACATATGATGATGGTTATTTTTTATAGTGAAGGTCTAACTTTTTTATAAGCAATTACCTATTTGCTGGAAACGAGATTTTGATGTCTTGAAGCAAAATTTTCTATTGTGTAAGAAACAGAATTCTATTAAACTGTAGAACGTTGATTTTGTCCATCAACGCAAATTCATCGGTAGATGGAAGCACGTTTAATTCACTGTGAAATAAATCTATTGCTCCAAAGAAGAAAAGCATCACATTAGGAAAAAAATCTACATGTCCGCATGGCAGAGAAACCTCACTTTCAAAGCAATTTTATATTTAAGGGGAAAATATTGTTTGGAAGCAATTTTAGAAAATACCGGAATCAAAGTTGCTAAATAAGGAAGCAAACCGCCTAACGTCTAAGCCAACAGCGGATGGAATCTTGCATTTAATTAGCCGTAATTTAATGTACTCCCTCCGTTCTGAATTACTTGTCGCGGAAATGGATGTATCTAGACGTATTTTAGTTCTAGATACATCCATTTCTGAGACAAGTAATTCCGAATGGAGGGAGTAATAGTTATGGAAATAAATCACAATTATCCATACTAACTAACCGGACGCTCCTTCTTTTACTAGGCCTCATCGTACGCTGGAGACTAACTCAATCTTACGGCATTTGACTGGTCTGATAGATGCAAAGCATCAGTAGTCTGATGCCTAGTGATGCCCCTTTAACTAATAGTCCTGCTTACTAATGTACATTGTTACTATGTGACTGAGATTTACGAAGAACTCATAACAAAAGATGTAAATTATAAAGGCTTCGATGCCAAGCTCTTTCACTTGAGCAAAACATCAACCATTCGGCCTGTCGAAAAAGGACAGCATCCAATAATGTAGAAACGGGGAAACAGTGAAAAATACGTAGATGGTTCAACCAAGCGACCATTTCTTATAACTAGAGCTGACAACGGGCCATGAGCTGACACGTTCAGGTCACATGTTCCGCAATAATTAAGTTCCGGAAAGAACATCTCCCCGTCGTTAATAATGTACACAAAGAACAGCAGCGCGAGACGTGGCAGACCCAACGGATATACACGGACCACCACTCTGTTTCTGGGAGCAAATATACTTACAAGTAATGAATCAAGATAATAATAAGAAGAAACAGTGTTTTTTGGAATTATTTCTTCACAGGCGCGCAAAAATTGATCCTCACCCAAACATCCTGCCAGCAGAATGCAGGTAGTATACACTAGGATGTGTGTTTTGTGCTTCAGCCGCAGTTGGCGAGCCGCACGATGAGGTCGCGGAAGTACTTGGCGACGGCGGCCTTGTGCCACCGGAGCCGCTTCCACTTGCCGCCCAGCAGCACCGGGTGCAGCCCCAGGATGTGCTCCGGCATGAAGTCGTGCCTCGTCAGGATCCCCACCACCGGCGACCTCTGCATGCACGCAGTTTGTTTCATCAACAACACAGTTCGAATTCCATGGCTGCTAGCTGCGTGAGAAAATGTACTTACGTCGCAGGCCTTGGGCACGACGAGGAGGTGGCGCAGGCCGACCTCGCGGAAGAGGACGAGCGCCTTGGCCAGCGACATGGTCTCCACGACGGTGTATGGCGACGCGTTGGTGAAGGGGTGCAGGTCCACGTACATCTCCATCTCCTCCGGCGACAGCTCCACGCCGTCCACCGTGTCCTGCTTGCCGGAGCCGCGCTTGTCGAAGTCCTGCGCCTCGAACCTCGCCGCGATGCTGTACTCCTTGGGGTACCGCTCCTGCGCCGGCAGGAACTCCCGCTTCCGGAGGAGCACGAGGAGGTGCGCCCTGAGCACGAGGCCGTAGAGCACGGGCGCCGTCGCGAAGGGCGGCTCGTCGATGACCGGGAACGCGTGGTGGCCCGTGGTGCGGAGGACGTGCATGATGTGGCCCACCTTCTCCACCCCGTTGAAGCTCCGCAGCGGGCCGACCACCACGTCGCCCACGCTGAGCTGCCGCATGTAGGGCTCGGCGTGGCCGTCGAGGTACGGCAGCCCCTTGAGGCGCATGATGAGGTCGTAGATGCTGGCGTTGAAGGAGTCGGCGACGGTCTTGGAGATGAGCAGGACGAGCATGACCAGCGGCAGGAGGAGCAGGTTGTTGGTCAGCTCCACGATGATGACGCACACGGACACCGTCATGCGGAGCGTGCCGCCGAGGAAGGACGCCGAGCCGAGGATGGCCACCAGGCCGTGGTCGAGGCCGGAGTGCCTGCCCAGCAGCATGGCCACCAGACGGCCGTAGGTGGCGCCGGTGAGGATGATGGGGACGAAGAGCCCCGACGGCGCCACCACGCCGTAGCTGAGCACGCCCAGCGCGTAGGACGCGAGGAAGAAGGCGAGCATGGAGCCCGGGTGGTAGACGTCGTTGGTGCCGGTGGCGTAGAGGTTGCGGATGGCGTCGTCGTTGATGTTGAGCATGAGGCTGGCCAGGTCGTTGTAGTGGTCCGGCGGGCAGTGGAAGCGCCGGAACTTGTTGAGGGAGCCGCAGGCGCCGTTGGGCCCCGCGACGGGGCAGGGCCGGCACGGCGCGAACCACGGCATGCCGAACACGCAGCACGACGTGAGGACGGACACGGCCGCCGCCAGCAGCAGCTTGTGCGCGCGGCCGCGCTCGTTGACTACGCTGTAGACGCGGAGGACCTGCATCATGAGGAAGTTGTAGAAGGCGCCGAGGACGGCGCCGATGACGCCGATGAGGACGACGATGGGGATGTCCTTGAGGTGGTACGTCATGAGGTCCTCGAACAGCGTGCTCACGTCGTACATGATGAGCCCGCCCTTGCCGAACATCCCGCACCGCCCCGTCCCGCACAGCTCCACGAACAGCCGCAGCACCACCGCCACCACCGCCGTCGTGAAGAAGGAGCGCCAGATCAGCGCGCTCCGCCACCACGAGGAGAGGGACTCGAGAGCGAAGAGCACGCCGCCGACCGGCGCGCGGAACGCGGCGCTGACACCGGCGCCGGCGCCGATGGTGACGAGGTCGCGGCGGTCGCGGTCGTTCTTGAAGTAGCGTAGCCAGCGCCAGGTGAGGCCGTACCTGCGCGACCCGCCCTGGCCGAAGATGGCGGCTATGCACGCGCCCGTGTGCACCATTGGCCCGGCCTTGCCCACGTGCAGCGACGATGACACGGCGGCTATGTTGCCGATGACCTGCACGTGAGGTCCGATCGGAGTTCAGTTCAAAAGCAAAAAATCGTACATGCACGCACTTGGTTATTACTACTATAAGCAAAAGGTGAAATTCGAAAAAAAATGTAATATTGTGGGAGCAGTGTTTTTTTTTTTTTGGTGCCAGAAAGAGCAGTGTTGTTTTCCATTATTATTTTTGTGACTACTGTTGCTCTATGAAAGGTAGGTAATGGAAAAAAATTGGACTCTATGTACGCTCCAATTCAAAGTGTCAGACACAAATCGACAATCTTACATTGTGGGGATCAATTATATGTCAAATTCCATGACATATATCAACTGATCGCCACCAGTAGAATGGGTTAGAACGAGTGTATTTCTTCTTCTTGTTGGCCATGACATATATGGGGATCAACTATATGTCAAGTTCCCCGCAAAAAAAAAACACTATATGTCAAGTTGCGTAAACACCGATTGGGCATTGATCTATTCATCTTCTTACTTTAGTCAATAGCTTTTCCATTGCTCTCAATTCGAAACCGGCCAAATTGACTGGTGATGCCGCCTGTGGCCGGCACGCTCCCATTCGGACCTCGCCGCCTCCTGTTGTGGTATCATTGCCCCGACCTTGCTTCTAAGCCCCCTTTCGAACCATTCTTCTTCTTCGGCATGGCAGCCCATCCCAAATCGTCGCCTCAAACTCCCCTTCATCGACGACGCCTCTTCAGAGTCTTCCTTGCCTCCAGGTCGCTCCTGGCTCAGCCTCGCAGGCGCTCCCGCGCCTCGGTGTTGCTCACTGTGGTGCCCCCATCTCTGTCTTCGAGCTCTTCTCCTCTCATTTCTTCTTGAAGCAAATTGATTGTGTGTGCTATATAATATAATAATAATAAGATTTGTACTGATACGTCCAATTAGGTGGTCGGGGTGACTAACAAGTGTACTACTCTGACTGCTCCACTAAGGCCTTGTACAATGCAAGGTGCTTAGGGGAGGTGCTTAAAGAAATAAACCAGGTTTTTCTTAAGCACCGGTGCTTATTTATACAGGATAGACGCTTAACTAAGCGTCTCTCCTGTAGAAATAGGCACCGGTGCTTCGGAAAAACTCAGTTTATTTTTCTAAACACTTCCCTAAGCATCTCCCATTGTATAAGGCCTAAAGGGGACCCTGGGTTGGCACCAGTGGTGGCGTCGGCCTCGCGTTCGGCAACGGCTTCTACTACCTCAGGTGTGATTTGGACCCGTCAGTCATTGGAGAGTACATGGGCCTGTGGAACGCCATCTCGTTGACGGCGGTTACTCGATGGGGGTCGGGGCAACACCTAGCAGGGAAATTTGAGGGAGAAATGGATGTCAACGGTTAGGTTTATGGTTGATGAGGGCTGTTGGGGTGCTTTTATAGTTGGGGAGAGGCGAATAGGTGGTGTGTCAATGGCTACGCCATGAATATGGGGAAATGAGAACTCGGGTTTTTTCTGCTCTTGATCTGAAGGGTTAACTTTTTAGGGATAACTCTCTAAATATTTGAGGGATTACATCCTGGAAAAAGGACTAGTTGGTAACTCTCTAAACAATTTTTATGGGAGTAAATAACTATAGAAGAGCTAGAATGCTCTTAGAATGAGGTTTTTTCACCATAAGATATAATAATATAAGATCAACTAAAGTTGGACCCCTTATACTACCCGTATACATTCAGGCGGATGGTCTGGTCAGTGACCGACCAAGAAATCACGACCCGGTCGCACCCATCAATACATCCAGGCTGACCGGCACCCCTTATATGTAGCCCATATCTTGGTGTCGGATACGGCCCATGCTGGCCTATCAATATGGCCCACGTCGAATACGACCCATGCTGGCCCACAAAGACCCACAAATATCCCCACCCTATCCACATCCAGACGAAACCCTAGCCACTTGCCACTCCAGACCACTTCGAGTCTGCACCGCGCCATCCCCTAGCTCCTCTCTGACGATGTCCGGCCTCCTTCGACATGGCGGGCAGCGGATCCGACTCTGACAAGTCCAAATCTGTCGATCGGGACAACGTCTCATACGGGACGAGGAGGAGATGGTCGTTCGCCTGGCTCCCCGGAGGAATCCGCCCGACCGTGGACCAAGACGATCCGAAGGAATCCATTGCGTCCGCGCAAGCGGCGCTTGGATCTGCCCCACGACGGTAGCTCAAGGTGTGTCACCGCGGCCAACGATCCTGGGTTGGCGGTGCAACCCCTGTGGGGGAGCCTCGTCCTAGTGATGTTGGGCTCCGAGTCCGAGATAAACGTCGGTAGATGACCGAACCATGGCTGCGCCGAGGAGCGGGCTGCCCACTGGGCAAGGGAGAGGGCGTGGCAAACAACAGAGATAGTGGCCGCGTCAGACAGAACTGAGAAATGCCCTCCGAGCTTGCATCATCGCGAAGCGGCAAGCTCGCATGGTTCGTGCCCTCCAAAAGGAGCAAATACGGGAGGTTCGTGTCCTCGCCAGACTGCCCCCCCCCCCCCCCCCCCCTTCCAAAAAAGGAATAGAAGGAGGAGGGCAGTGATGGATCGTACAACTCTGACAATGAGCATATCTGATTCGATCCATGTTGCGTCATCTACCGTGAAAAAGACGGCAAGGACAAGGGAAGTAGTGCATGAAGTATTTCCATAGCTCTAGTATTCAGAACATGCCATTTTTTTATAGTCCAATGACATGTATGATGAAGTAGCCGTATGCTATATGTGTGATCTTAGATGAAGTATGTGACTTTATTTTAGGTTATAAATACTTTATATGGATTTGAAGATTTGCTAATGTGGTATTCGGTCGTGGACGTGGACATTTGAAAGATGACCTATCACTGCTTGTGGACGTTTCACGGAGGCCGGATTTGCTAGGTCCGACTATAGATGCTCTAATCATCCTACGTCCCATTAGATGGTCGGGCGGACGGACGGGTGACCCCAAACCAAGCAAACCATGTCCTCTTCCCTGTCACTTTCAGTGAGATAGATATCTGACGATTCCAGCTCCAATGATTGATCCATTCTATATTTGCTATACCCTCTCCACCCAATAAGACAAGCCACGTCGGTGTAGAGTAAACGGATGACCAGATCCAAACAAACAAAAATTATAAAGAATATAATGCTACTAATTCGTAGTGTCCTTTGACTACAAGGAAGGAGCAGTAGTAATTATTTTTGGTCACATGGATCATAAACAATGGCGGGAACCTGCGCAATCATTCCTCCGATCGTGCAGGGTTTGGAATTGATGGTGCCTCCTTTTATTTATTTTTTGGATAAACCCGGTCCAGTGCAGAGGTGGACACAGACGGACGGATGGATAATTGAAGTAGCAGCAGACGTGGGTGGGTGGACGGATCATGTGCTCGTCCCGTGGACGAACTGAAGAGGCGTGTGATATGCTGAGGTGGATGAGGATGTGGTCTCACCTTGACAGCGAAGGTCCTGAGCGAGAAGATGTTGGGCGCGTCCACGCCGTTGAGGTACGCCTTCACCTCCGGGATCCCCGACCCGCCGGCCGCCGGCGACACCGACGCCGTGATCGCCGACGCGAATAGGAGCAGCGCCAGGTTCGCGCCGGCGAACACCCAGAACGCCGTCCCGTAGCTGCACGGCAGAGCAGATCTCGGACAGTCAGACAGACAGGCACGATGAGCCTGAATGGAATATTGTTATTCCCACAGTAGAGACAGACAGACAAACAAACAGACAAACATACAGAAGAACATGCTCCGCAAAAACAAAACAGACCAACCTGCTGGAGTCCATGAGGGAGGAGACGGCGGCGTGCTTGAAGCCGGCGACGTTCTCGACGGCGAGGTTGATGAGGAAGCCGACGACGCCGGTGATGATCCCGATGGCGAAGCAGAAGGTCCATTTGAGGACCACGTACCGGACCTGGTCCGCCTTGGCCCTCGTCCGCCAGTTCTGGTCGAACAGGTCGTTCTCGATGATCCTGCAACGCAGGTTAAATTCAGCAAGAAGCTTGGCAGGTACTCTAGACCAAAATGCCCAAGTGGGTACAGCTACCCCAAGGGAAGAAAACAAAAGGAGGGAGGCACGCTAGATTCTTGATGATAAGACAAGAGGAAGGAGAGGACACAAATTAAAGCATCACATGACAATCTACTGAGCATGGCAACTGGGGGAACAAAACAATAAAGGTTGTTGAGAGGACGATTGGACTCATACGATGAGGAGATCCAAGGTAGATGCTGGGCCAGTTCTTGACGAGAACACGAACAATTGAATCATGAGTCCGAAGGAGAGCTCCAACAAGAGCTTCCAAATGGATCGAGAATTCCGACATGGAAGCATGAAGGGGTGCTCGGGTAGAGAGGATTTGAAGGGATTGGGAGCATAGGAATGGAGGAAGCATGAGGAGGTTGCGTTGCTTACTCGTAGTCGAGGCTCTCGATGGGGCATGCCTTGGAGCCGACCATGGCCACCTGGGAGATGTTGTTGGTGGCGCTGCGGTGGAGGAGGGGCCGCGTGAGGGGCGGCCGCTGCTCCTCGTCCTCCGTGATGAGATCCTCCCGCGGAGGAGCCGTGGACGCCATGGCAATGACGGAGCTTGCAGTTGCAGTTGCAGAGGAGGTGGACCGGAAGAGAAGGGAACAGAAGAGAGGTGGTTTAACTAGGAGGGAGCACCGAGGGTGATTGGCACACCACCAGTTCTTTTTAGGGGGGAAGACAGTAGTAGTAGTACTCAGAGGAAAAAAGAATTAGTTTATGATGAGCATCAGAAAGAGCTTGTGTAAGCCCCCAGATACAGAAAACAAAAGGCAAAAGGCCTCGGAGAAGATAGCTGCCCAGTCATCATGCATGGTCATCATCTACTACGTACGTAGATTACTACTAGATGAGCAGCGATTTGTCTGAACCGCAGGTAGGTTTTGGAGGGCCTTCTCCTTCTCGGCAAGCTGAGTGAGGCTGAATTGGCTCTTGGGAAATCCTTGTACGCCCGTGAGCAAAGGCCGGAGGGACGTCACGGCGGCCGGGAATAGACGGGTCCGGCGAAGGCAATCATTCACGGGAGCTGCCGGGACGGCGGCGAGCGTGACGGGGAAAATCGGGAGAAGGCGACACAGATCGATAGCGTGCGCCCGTCTGCGGTCTGATGCATGTGCTGTGTCTGTCTTATCGTCCTTCTTTCTTTTTCGTTTATTTTTCTGAGGACTGAAAATTCACGGCCAAGACGGCTGCGAGGCTTGCCAAACGCCCTCTGGCGGGCCGAAGAGCCAATGCGTCAGGTCTTGAGCTTCTCTCTTGCTTTCATTTCACTCCTCGTAGACGGATCATCAAACCCGTTAGGATATTACGCAGTTTACATTTATTTAAACTCATAATCAAGTTTACCCCGCAAAAAAAACTCATAATCAAGTTTAATAACATAACAAGTATGCTGATGGAGCATAGCACAAACAGCAGACTACAAACATTTAACATATTCTTATTCATGTGCATGGACCAAAAGCATTTGTCATCAAAGAGAAGTTGAGAGCATACGAGTTTCCCGGAAATCCACGTGCAATAGCGTCGGCGGCCATGATGATGAAGATGAGGTGGCTATCCGGCATCCGCCCAAGAGGAAGCAGTGGAAGTAGATGCCCGGTGTTCAAAGATGTAGACAATTAGAAGCGAGCAGACATGCCGAGATGCTCGACAAAAACATTATCACCCTCACCTAGTGCGAGTCCTCAAGGGGTGCCATTTCGAAGGGTGCTAGTCATCCGGATGGGGTCGAGTGAAATAATGAACGCGCACATTGTTGCTTGTTTTTTTCATGCTTCAAGATGGAGTAGAACAACTCATTATATACGGGTGTTTCTTCTCCTCGAATAGCTACGGATGTCTTCGTGCACATCCCCCAATGTCCGACGCCCCAGAGTAGCAATCTTCGTCATCGAACCCTTTAATCGATTGAAGTGGCTGACACCAAATCTCATCATCGTGCACGCTTCAAAAAATGGGGAGCAAAGGAAGAGGCAGGCTGAGCTGACTCTTGTTCAATATCATTCTCATGATGTGTGGTGCAAAGAGAAGCCCTGCTATTGATGTAGATTTAGCCACACCAGCACCTGAGCCCGCAACGGCTGCCTCTGTAATCAAGTTTACCTGACATACTACGCAGGCTCATCAAATAGCGCTTTTGAGCTTTCTTCAGGATTTGGCCCGAACTGTTCGGCAGATTCCCACGCGTTACGCACCTGAGACATTGAAGGAAGAGGCAGGCTGAGCTGACTCTTTTTCAATATCATTCTCATGATGTGTGGTGCAAAGAGAAGCCCTGCTATCGATTTAGATTTAGCCACACCAGCACCTGAGCCCGCAACTGCTGCCTTTGTAATCGAATTTACCTAACCAACTACCTAATACTACGCAGGCTCATCAAACAGCACTTTTGAGCTTTCTTCAGGATTTGGCCCGAACTGTTCGGCAGATTCCCACGCGTTACGCACCCGAGACATTGAAAAGCTGCCACTCTAAGGGAATTTGTTTGCATAAGCTACAGGTGCTATAAAGCAATCATGTACTGAGTACAAAGCTATTCGTTGGAAAAACCAACGCCGACCTAAAACTAAGTCTCCCTTTCTCTTTTCGGGAGCAGAGCTGTGGTGGATTTGGATGGAGTCTCGCAGAAGAAGAGTACGCGTGCTAGCGTGCCTCAAGATGTCAGTCCTTTTTCTGCTTGCTGGCCAAGGTCAACTAGAGCAATACTCCGATATTGATATGATTCTCCGCTACCCACCAAGGTAGAAGTCTGCTTGATCCGCAAAAGAGGTATGCTTTATTTGCTTATAGAAAAAAAGACAGTACAGTCAAAGTCAGCGGCTGAGTTTGCCTAGGCTCGCCTACTCATTTTTGTACCAGATTCAATAGGCTAGGTTATAGCTGACAGATTTTTTTAAGAACTAGCCGCCTATAAGCCTCGCTAGTAAGTATTCCTGCTCTCTTTCCGTCCTTTGTAATACCCAACGCACAAACAAGGACAACTTTCTTAATGATTGATATTCATGAACGCTTCCTTCTCAGGCTTGTGTTAGTTAAAGGCCCCTAGCCCGCCGATAAGCCTGCTTGCTATCCAACTGGACTCCGGCTATGTGGATTGCTTTCTTTATTTCAGTTGGGTAATTCGACTGTCCAGCAATATCGCGTGAGTGAAGAAGGGCAATGCTGCTTGTAAAGCTCTTTCGTCGTGTGCACGATCGTGACCGGGAAACCACCAGCTTTGCTTGGTGGGCTGGGAATGCCAGACTTATCAATTTGTCCGGTAAACTGCTTGGAGCTCATGTAGCCCATGCCGGATTAATCGTATTCTAGGCCGGTGGAATCGTCTTGCGCCATATGTACTGAAATTGTTCGGGAGACATGGTCAAAGCCCGGAGAAAGAGCAAGAAAACTAAAGAAAGCGTTAGCGCATTGGACTCGAAATCCAAATTATGCGAGCTTCCTTCTCTTCTCCCAAAGCCAACTCTGGATTTTCCTCCTTCCGGCAAAGTCAGAGTGATGCTATCTCTCCTCTCCCCGGCCCTCCGGGATGAAGAATGTGAAACCCTAACATCGCCGCTCTACACAAGTGCTCTGTCACAATGGACGAACTCGAAGTGAAACGGAGCCCGGAAGACCAATTTATCTGAATGTCGCCCCGGCGAGAAAAAAAAAATGCTAACCTACACTACTAGCCGAAACCGAAGCACTGGGATCCCCTCGCCGCCACCGGCCTCCGATCCATATTTTTATGAGAACTGTTCAGCTTTTTTTGCGAATCATGGAAAAATCTGCGCAAGCCGCACACAATCAAGTTGAAATGCGTGTTTGGAAATATGATCGATCTCAAAGTCAGAAAAAAATACTTGTAGTTCATGTGCCACGCGACAATAATGCTGGCGCGATTGTGCTGTACTTTTCGCTGCGTCTAGTCTGCTCCACCACATTAAATTTCTCACATGTGCCAGCGACACCGGGCTTGGCAGTGTAACCATTTTTTTCCGGAAAAACTTCCAATCAATTCATCGTCAATCATGGCAGTACAACGAACACCAGAAATAAAAATTACATCCAGATCCGTAGACCACCGAGCGACGACTAAAAGCACCGAAACGAGCCGAACGCGCGCCGCCGTCCTCGCCCCTCCATCACCGGAGCCGGGCACAACTTGTTGTAGTAGACAGTCGGAAAGTCGTCGTGCTAAATCCACATAGGACCAGCACCCCAGAACAGCAACCACGGCCGATGAAAAATAACGTAGACCGGATGGATCCAAACCGAAGACACACGAACGTAGACGAACAACGACGAGATCTGAGCAAATCCACCAAAGATAGATCTGCCGGAGACACACCTCCACACGCCCACCAACGATACTAGACGCACCGCCAGAACGGGGGCTAAGCGGGGAGACCTTTATTCCATCTTCAGGGAGCCGCCGCCGTCTCGCCTTCCTGAGTAGGACACAAACCCTAACAAGATTAAAGAAAAACGACTAAAAACGGAGCCCTCCCGCCGGCCCTTGCTAGGATCCACCGCGCCTCCATTGCCCTAGGGCCACCGGAGACGAGGCGGACCTGCGCTGGCGCCGGCAAGAGGCACGAACCCTAACTTCCTTTCTTGGAGGAGGAGGAGAAGGCGGAGCCCTGGCTCTAGGTACGTTAGTGTAACCATATTTAACAGTCAACTACTAATTGAAAAGAAAACCACACCATTTTTTGGAACAAAGTACAACGGGCCATGGATGCATGGGCATCACCAGCTCAAAACCAACATTTCACGCAGGACGGACGGGACGGAACGAAGCAATTTTCAGTTACGAACAAGTTTCCAGCTTCCAAACGGCGCCGGCAGTTCAAAGAAGAATTGCCGCATGCACTACATGACAGCAAAGCAGTGTAGGCCGCGCCTCCTCACCTCAAGCGACATCAACAATGCCGCTCCTATGGACATATTTGATCGTCATCTTAGTTTTTGCATGCATAGCATACACTTCTCTCAGTTGAGCCCGACTGAAAAAAACAGACAGAAAACCAACATATGCATCTGGTTTGCTTGTCTGCATACCCTCTGCCTGCACTATGGGATAGATTTGCGCACGGTGTTTGACGTCCTGCATTGTCTGAACTCACACATGTACATCTTGTTTGGTTGCACACAGGCATTAAGGTGTGCTAACCTTGTACCCTACATGGTGACCTTACCCGCTGCACCTTACACACAATCATAACGACCACATCAACGCCACATCACTACAATGACGACGAACTGCACAATGATGATGAAGTTCTTCACCCCCAAAGTGTGCTGCCGCCATGCCAACTTCAAACTTGCATGTCTGCTTTCGCAGAAACTTGAAGTAAGCATCTTCTACCCGCCTTCCTAGTCTTAAACCCTCTGTGGTTGTTGTGCTTGTACCCCGAACTTGTTCATTGCAAGTTCCCATGAACTGTAAACCCCTGGAGCCCTCCCGATGAACCCCTTCGGACTTAGTAGAAGTTCCCGGTGGAGCCAAAAAGGTAGGCTGCAAGTGGGTCTACAAAACCAAATATGACTCCAAAGGGAACGTCAAAAGGTTCAAAGCGAGACTTTTGGCAAAAGGTTTTACACAGAAAGAAGGGATCGATTATAAGGAGACCTTCTCATCTGTGTCAGCCAAAGATTCTTTAAGAATTGTCATGGCACTTGTAGCTCATTGTGATTTAGAGCTTCATCAAATGGATGTCAAGACATCATTTTTGAATGGTGACTTAAACGAAGAAGTTTACATGACTCAACCTGAAGATTTTGTCGTGGAAGGAAAATACATATGTCATGTCATTTAAAGAAATTCATATATGGCTTGAGGCAAGCTTCAAGGCAGTGGTACCTCAAGTTCAACAAGATTATTAGAACTTTTGGTTTTAAAGAAAATGAAGTGGACAATTGCATATAAGTTAAATTTAAAGGCAGTAGGTTCGCAATTTTAGTCCTATATGTAGATGATATTCTATTGGCTTGCAACGATAAAGATACGCTGCATGAGAGCAAGAGATTTCTAGGATCTCGGTGAAGCCTCGTATGTCCTTGGCATTGAGATTCATCGAGATAGGTCCAAAGGAACATTAGTGTTGGGGAACGTAGTAATTTCAAAAAATTTCCTACGCACACGCAATATCATGGTGATGCATAGCAACGAGAGGGGAGAGTGTTGTCCACGTACCCTCGTAGACCGAAAGCGGAAGCGTTAACACAACGCGGTTGATGTAGTCGTATGTCTTCACGATCCGACCGATCAAGTACCGAACGTACGGCACCTCCGAGTTCAGCACACGTTCAGCTCGATGACGTCCCTCGAACTCCGATCCAGCCGAGTGTTGAGGGAGAGTTTCGTCAGCACGACGGCGTGGTGACGATGATGATGTTCTACCGATGCAGGGCTTCGCCTAAGCACCGCTAGCTACGATACTATCGAGGTGTAATATGGTGGAGGGGGGCACCGCACATGGCTAAGAGATCAATAGATCAATTGTTGTGTCTATGGGGTGCCCCCTGCCCCCGTATATAAAGGAGCAAGGGGGGAGGCGGCCGGCCAAGGAGGAGGGCGCGACAATGGGGGAGTCCTACTCCCACCGGGAGTAGGACTCCTCCTTTCCTTGTTGGAGTAGGAGAGAAGGAAAGAGGGGGAGAGGGAGAAGGAAAAGCGGGCTGTACCCCTTGTCCAATTCGGACCAGAGGGAGGGTGCGCGCCTCCTTCCTTTTGGCCTCTCTCCTCTATTCCCGTATGGCCCAATAAGGCCCAATACTTCTCCCCGGCGAATTCCCGTAACTCTCCGGTACTCCGATAAATATCCGAATCACTCGGAACCTTTCCGAAGTCCGAATATAGTCGTCCAATATAACGATCTTTACGTCTCGGCCATTTTGAGACTCCTCGTCATGTCCCCGATCTCATCCGGGACTCCGAACTCCTTCGGTACATCAAAACACATAAACTCATAATATAACCGTCATCTAACTTTAAGCGTGCGGACCCTACGGGTTCGAGAACTATGTAGACATGACCGAGACACGTCTCCGGTCAATAACCAATAGCGGAACCTGGATGCTCATATTGGCTCCCACATATTCTACGAAGATCTTTATCGGTCAAACCGCATAACAACATACGTTGTTCCCTTTGTCATCTGGTATGTTACTTGCCCGAGATTCGATCGTCGGTATCTCAATACCTAGTTCAATCTCGTTACCGGCAAGTCTCTTTACTCGTTCCATAATACATCATCCCGCAACTAACTCATTAGTTACAATGCTTGCAAGGCTTATAGTGATGTGCATTACTGAGTGGGCCCAGAGATACCTCTCCGACAATGGAGTGACAAATCCTAATCTCGAAATACGCCAACCCAACAAGTACCTTCAGAGACACATGTAGAGCACCTTTATAATCACCCAGTTACGTTGTGACGTTTGGTAGCACACAAAGTGTTCCTCCGGTAAACGGGAGTTGCATAATCTCATAGTCACAGGAACATGTATAAGTCATGAAGAAAGCAATAGCAACATACTAAACGATCAAGTGCTAAGCTAACGGAATGGGTCAAGTCAATCACATCATTCTCCTAATGATGTGATCCCGTTAATCAAATGACAACTCATGTCTATGGCTAGGAAACTCAACCATCTTTGATTAACGAGCTAGTCAAGTAGAGGCATACTAGTGACACTATGTTTGTCTATGTATTCACACATGTATCAAGTTTCCGGTTAATACAATTCTAGCATGAATAATAAACATTTATCATGAAATAAGGAAATAAATAATAACTTTATTATTGCCTCTAGGGCATATTTCCTTCAGTCTCCCACTTGCACTAGAGTCAATAATCTAGTTCACATCGCCATGTGATTTAACATCAATAGTTCACATCACCATGTGATTAACACCCATAGTTCACATCGTCATGTGACCAACACCCAAAGGGTTTACTAGATTCAGTAATCTAGTTCACATCGCTATGTGATTAACACCCAAAGAGTACTAAGGTGTGATCATGTTTTGCTTGTGAGATAATTTTAGTCAACGGGTCTGTCACATTCAGATCCGTAAGTGTTTTGCAAATTGCTATGTCTACAATGCTCTGCACGGAGCTACTCTAGCTAATTGCTCCCACTTTCAATATGTATCTAGACCGAGACTTAGAGTCATCTAGATTAGTGTCAAAACTTGCATCGACGTAACCCTTTACGACGAACCTTTTGTCACTTCCATAATCGAAAAACATATCCTTATTCCAGTAAGGATAATTTTGACCGCTGTCCAGTGATCTACTCCTAGATCACTATTGTACTCCCTTGCAAAACACAATGTAGGGTATACAATAGATCTGGTACACAGCATGGCATACTTTATGGAACCTATGGCTGAGTCATAGGGAATGACTTTCATTCTCTTTCTATCTTCTGCCGTGGTCGGGCTTTGAGTCTTACTCAATTTCACACCTTGTAACATAGGCAAGAAACTCTTTCTTTGACTGTTCCATTTTGAACCACTTCAAAATCTTGTTAAGGTATGTACTCATTGAAAAAACTTATCAAGCGTCTTTGATCTATCTCTATAGATCTTGATGCTCAATATGTAAGCAGCTTCACCGAGGTCTTTCTTTGAAAAACTCCTTTCAAACACTCCTTTATGCTTTGCAGAATAATTCTACATTATTTCCGATCAACAATATGTCATTCACATATACTTATCAGAAATGTTGTAGTGCTCCCACTCACTTTCTTGTAAATACAGGCTTCACCGCAAGTATGTATAAAACTATATCCTTTGATCAACTTATCAAAGCGTATATTCCAACTCCGAGATGCTTGCACCAGTCCATAGATGGATTGCTGGAGCTTGCATATTGTGTTAGCACCTTTAGGATTGACAAAACCTTCTGGTTGCATCATATAGAACTCTTATTTAATAAATCCATTAAGGAATGTAGTTTTGTTTATCCATTTGCCAGATTTCATAAAATGCGGCAATTGCTAACATGATTCGGACAGACTTAAGCATAGATACGAGTGAGAAACTCTCATCGTAGTCAACACCTTGAACTTGTCGAAAACCTTTTTGCAACAATTCTAGCTTTATAGATAGTAACACTACTATCAGCGTTCGTCTTCCTCTTGAAGATCCATTTATTTTCTATGGCTTGTCGATCACCGGGCAAGTCAACCAAAGTCCACACTTTGTTCTCATACATGGATCCCATCTCAGATTTCATGGCCTCAAACCATTTCGCGGAATCTGGGCTCATCATCGCTTCCTCATAGTTCGTAGGTTCGTCATGGTCTAGTAACATAACCTCCAGAACAGGATTACCGTACCACTCTGGTGCGGATCTTACTTTGGTTGACCTACGAGGTTCAGTAACAACTTGATCTGAAGTTCCATGATCATCATCATTAACTTCCTCACTAATTGGTGTAGGCGTCACAGGAACCGGTTTCTGTGATGAACTATTTTCCAATAAGGGAGCAGGTACAGTTACCTCATCAAGTTCTACTTTCCTCCCACTCACTTCTTTTGAGAGAAACTCCTTCTCTAGAAAGGATCCATTCTTAGCAACGAATGTCTTGCCTTCGGATCTGTGATAGAAGGTGTACCCAACTGTCTCCTTTGGGTATCCTATGAAGACACATTTCTCCGATTTGGGTTTGAGCTTATCAGGATGAAACTTTTTCACATAAGCATCGCAACCCCAAATTTTGAGAAAAACAACTTTGGTTTCTTGCCAAACCACAGTTCATAAGATGTCGTGTCAACGGATTTAGATGGTACCCTATTTAACGTGAATGCAGCTGTCTCTAATGCATAACCCCAAAACGATAGTGGTAGATCGGTAAGAGACATCATATATCGCACCATATCTAATAAAGTACAGTTACGATGTTCGGACACACCATTACACTATGGTGTTCTAGGTGGCGTGAGTAGTGAAACTATTTCACATTGTTTTAACTGAA
This sequence comes from Triticum aestivum, assembly GCF_018294505.1. NCBI lineage: Eukaryota > Viridiplantae > Streptophyta > Magnoliopsida > Poales > Poaceae > Triticum > Triticum aestivum. The sequence continues at coordinate 506,359,729 of NC_057808.1, forward strand.
GGCCAAACTCGTAACTCAAATACTCTTCTCCACGATCAGATCGTAGAAACTTTATTTTCTTGTTACGATGATTTTCCACTTCACTCTGAAATTATATGAACTTTTCAAATGTTTCAGACTTCTGTTTCATTAAGTAGATATACCCATATCTGCTCAAATCATCTGTGAAGGTAAGAAAATAATGATACCCGCTACGAGCCTCAATATTCATCGGACCACATACATCAGTATGTATGATTTCCAACAAATCTGTTGCTTGCTCCATTGTTCCGGAGAACGGTGTTTTAGTCATCTTGCCCAAGAGGCATGGTTCGTAAGCATCAAGTGATTCATAATGAAGTGATTCCAAAATCCCGTCAGCATGGAGTTTCTTCATGCGCTTTACACCAATATGACCTCAACGGTAGTGCCACAAATAAGTTGCACTATCATTATTAACTTTGCATCTTTTGGCTTCAATATTATGAATATGTGTATCACTACGATCGAGATCTAACAAACCATTTTCATTGGGTGTATGACCATTGAAGGTTTTATTCATGTAAATAGAACAACACTTATTCTCTAACTTAAATGAATAACCGTATTGCAATAAACATGATCAAATCATATTCATGCTCAACGCAAACACCAAATAACACTTATTTAGGTTCAACACTAATCTCGAAAGTGTAGGGAGCGTGCGATGATGATCATATCAATCTTGGAACCACTTCCAACACACATCGTCACTTCACCCTTAACTAGTCTCTGTTCATTCCGCAACTCCTGTTTCGAGTTACTACTCTTAGCAACTGAACCAGTATCAAATGCCGAGGGGTTGCTATAAACACTAGTAAAGTACACATCAATAACATGTATATCCAATATACCTTTGTTCACTTTGCCATCCTTCTTATCCACCAAATACTTGGGGTAGTTCCGCTTCCAGTGACCAGTCCCTTTGCAGTAGAAGCACTTAGTCTCAAGCTTAGGACCAGACTTAGGCTTCTTCACTTGAGCAGCAACTTGCTTGCCGTTTTTCTTGAAGTTCCCCTTCTTCCCTTTGCCCTTTTCTTGAAACTAGTGGTCTCGTCAACCATCAATACTTGATGTTTTTCTTGATTTCTACCTTCGTCGATTTTAGCATCACGAAGAGCTCGGGAATTACTTTCTTCATCCCTTGCATACTATAGTTCATCACGAAGTTCTACTAACTTGGTGATGGTGACTAGAGAATTCTGTCAATCACTATTTTATCTGGAAGATTAACTCCCACTTGATTCAAGTGATTGTAGTACCCAGACAATCTGAACACATCCTCACTACTTGAGCTATTCTCCTCCATCTTTAGCTATAGAACTTGTTGGAGGCTTCAAATCTCTCAACTCGGGTATTTGTTTGAAATATTAACTTCAACTCCTGGAACATCTCATATGGTCCATGACGTTCAAAATGTCTTTGAAGTCCCGATTCTAAGCCGTTAAGTATGGTGCACTAAACTATCAAGTAGTCATCATATTGAGCTAGCCAAACATTCATAACGTCTGCATCTGCTCTTGCAATAGGTGTGTCACCTAGCGGTGCATCAAGGACATAATTCTTCTGTGCAGCAATGAGGATAATCCTCAGATCACGGATCCAATCCGCATCTTTGCTACTAACATCTTTCAACATAATTTCTCTCTAGGAACATATCAAAAAATAAACACAGGGAAGCAACAACGCGAGCTATTGATCTACAACATAATTTGCAAATTACTATCAGGACTAAGTTCATGATAAATTTAAGTTCAATTAATCATATTACTTAAGAACTCCCACTTAGATAGACATCCCTCTAATCCTCTAAGTGATCACGTGATCCATATCAACTAAACCATGTCCGATCATCACGTGAGATGGAGTAGTTTCAACGGTGAACATCACTATGTTGATCATATCTACTATATGATTCACGCTCGACCTTTCGGTCTTCGTGTTCCGAGGCCATATCTGTTATATGCTAGGCTCGTCAAGCTTAACCTGAGTATTCCGCGTGTGCAACTGTTTTGCACCCGTTGTATTTGAACGTAGAGCCTATCACACCCGATCATCACGTGGTGTCTCAGCACGAAGAACTTTCGCAACGGTGCATACTCAGGGAGAACACTTATACTTTGATAATTTAGTGAGGGATCATCTTATAATGCTACCGTCAATCAAAGCAAGATAAGATGCATAAAAGATAAACATCACATGCAATCAATATAAGTGATATGATATGGCCATCATCATCTCGTGCTTGTGATATCCATCTCCGAAGCACCGTCATGATCACCATCGTCACCGGCGCGACACCTTGATCTCCATCGTAGCATCGTTATCGTCTCGCCAATTTTATGCTTCTACGACTATCGCTACCGCTTAGTGATAAAGTAAAGCATTACAGGGCGATTGCATTGCATACAATAAAGCGACAACCATAAGGCTCCTGCCAGTTGCCGATAACTCGGTTACAAAACATGATCATCTCATACAATAAAATTTAGCATCATGTCTAGACCATATCACATCACAACATGCCCTGCAAAAACAAGTTAGTAGTCCTCTACTTTGTTGTTGCAAGTTTTACGTGGCTGCTACTGGGCTTAGCAAGAACCATTCTTACCTACGCATCAAAACCTCAACGATAGTTTGTCAAGTTGGTGCTGTTTTAACCTTCGCAAGGACCGGGCGTAGCCACACTCGGTTCAACTAAAGTTGTAGAAACCGACACCCGTCAGCCACCTCTGTGCAAAGCACGTCGGAAGAACCAGTCTCGCGTAAGCGTACGCGTAATGTCGGTCCGGGCCGCTTCATCCAACAATACCGCCAAACCAAAGTATGACATGCTGGTAAGCAGTATGACTTATATCGCCCACAACTCACTTGTGTTCTACTCGTGCATATGACATCTACGCATAAAACCATGCTCGGATGCCACTGTTGGGGAACGTAGTAATTTCAAAAAATTTCCTACGCACACGCAATATCATGGTGATGCATAGCAACGAGAGGGGAGAGTGTTGTCCACGTACCCTCGTAGACCGAAAGCGGAAGCGTTAACACAACGCGGTTGATGTAGTCGTATGTCTTCACGATCCGACCGATCAAGTACCGAACGTACGGCACCTCCGAGTTCAGCACACGTTCAGCTCGATGACGTCCCTCGAACTCCGATCCAGCCGAGTGTTGAGGGAGAGTTTCGTCAGCACGACGGCGTGGTGACGATGATGATGTTCTACCGATGCAGGGCTTCGCCTAAGCACCGCTAGCTACGATACTATCGAGGTGTAATATGGTGGAGGGGGGCACCGCACATGGCTAAGAGATCAATAGATCAATTGTTGTGTCTATGGGGTGCCCCCTGCCCCCGTATATAAAGGAGCAAGGGGGGAGGCGGCCGGCCAAGGAGGAGGGCGCGACAATGGGGGAGTCCTACTCCCACCGGGAGTAGGACTCCTCCTTTCCTTGTTGGAGTAGGAGAGAAGGAAAGAGGGGGAGAGGGAGAAGGAAAAGCGGGCTGTACCCCTTGTCCAATTCGGACCAGAGGGAGGGTGCGCGCCTCCTTCCTTTTGGCCTCTCTCCTCTATTCCCGTATGGCCCAATAAGGCCCAATACTTCTCCCCGGCGAATTCCCGTAACTCTCCGGTACTCCGATAAATATCCGAATCACTCGGAACCTTTCCGAAGTCCGAATATAGTCGTCCAATATAACGATCTTTACGTCTCGGCCATTTGAGACTCCTCGTCATGTCCCCGATCTCATCCGGGACTCCGAACTCCTTCGGTACATCAAAACACATAAACTCATAATATAACCGTCATCTAACTTTAAGCGTGCGGACCCTACGGGTTCGAGAACTATGTAGACATGACCGAGACACGTCTCCGGTCAATAACCAATAGCGGAACCTGGATGCTCATATTGGCTCCCACATATTCTACGAAGATCTTTATCGGTCAAACCGCATAACAACATACGTTGTTCCCTTTGTCATCGGTATGTTACTTGCCCGAGATTCGATCGTCGGTATCTCAATACCTAGTTCAATCTCGTTACCGGCAAGTCTCTTTACTCGTTCCGTAATACATCATCCCGCAACTAACTCATTAGTTACAATGCTTGCAAGGCTTATAGTGATGTGCATTAGTGAGTGGGCCCAGAGATACCTCTCCGACAATCGGAGTGACAAATCCTAATCTCAAAATGCGCCAACCCAACAAGTACCTTCGGAGACACCTGTAGAGCACCTTTATAATCACCCAGTTACGTTGTGACGTTTGGTAGCACACAAAGTGTTCCTCCGGTAAACGGGAGTTGCATAATCTCATAGTCATAGGAACATGTATAAGTCATGAAGAAAGCAATAGCAACATACTAAACGATCAAGTGCTAAGCTAACGGAATGGGTCAAGTCAATCACATCATTCTCCTAATGATGTGATCCCGTTAATAAAATTACAACTCATGTCTATAGCTAGGAAACATAACCATCTTTGATTAACGAGCTAGTCAAGTAGAGGCATACTAGTGACACTATGTTTGTCTATGTATTCACACATGTATCATGTTTCCGGTTAATACAATTCTAGCATGAATAATAAACATTTATCATGAAATAAGGAAATAAATAATAACTTTATTATTGCCTCTAGGGCATATTTCCTTCAGTCTCCCACTTGCACTAGAGTCAATAATCTAGTTCACATCGCCATGTGATTTAACATCAATAGTTCACATCACCATGTGATTAACACCCATAGTTCACATCGTCATGTGACCAACACCCAAAGGGTTTACTAGAGTCAGTAATCTAGTTCACATCGCTATGTGATTAACACCCAAAGAGTACTAAGGTGTGATCATGTTTTGCTTGTGAGATAATTTTAGTCAACGGGTCTGTCACATTCAGATCCGTAAGTGTTTTGCAAATTGCTATGTCTACAATGCTCTGCACGGAGCTACTCTAGCTAATTGCTCCCACTTTCAATATGTATCTAGACCGAGACTTAGAGTCATCTAGATTAGTGTCAAAACTTGCATCGACGTAACCCTTTACGACGAACCTTTTGTCACTTCCATAATCGAAAAACATATCCTTATTCCAGTAAGGATAATTTTGACCGCTGTCCAGTGATCTACTCCTAGATCACTATTGTACTCCCTTGCAAAACACAATGTAGGGTATACAATAGATCTGGTACACAGCATGGCATACTTTATGGAACCTATGGCTGAGTCATAGGGAATGACTTTCATTCTCTTTCTATCTTCTGCCGTGGTCGGGCTTTGAGTCTTACTCAATTTCACACCTTGTAACATAGGCAAGAAACTCTTTCTTTGACTGTTCCATTTTGAACCACTTCAAAATCTTGTTAAGGTATGTACTCATTGAAAAAACTTATCAAGCGTCTTTGATCTATCTCTATAGATCTTGATGCTCAATATGTAAGCAGCTTCACCGAGGTCTTTCTTTGAAAAACTCCTTTCAAACACTCCTTTATGCTTTGCAGAATAATTCTACATTATTTCCGATCAACAATATGTCATTCACATATACTTATCAGAAATGTTGTAGTGCTCCCACTCACTTTCTTGTAAATACAGGCTTCACCGCAAGTATGTATAAAACTATATCCTTTGATCAACTTATCAAAGCGTATATTCCAACTCCGAGATGCTTGCACCAGTCCATAGATGGATTGCTGGAGCTTGCATATTGTGTTAGCACCTTTAGGATTGACAAAACCTTCTGGTTGCATCATATAGAACTCTTATTTAATAAATCCATTAAGGAATGTAGTTTTGTTTATCCATTTGCCAGATTTCATAAAATGCGGCAATTGCTAACATGATTCGGACAGACTTAAGCATAGATACGAGTGAGAAACTCTCATCGTAGTCAACACCTTGAACTTGTCGAAAACCTTTTGCAACAATTCTAGCTTTATAGATAGTAACACTACTATCAGCGTTCGTCTTCCTCTTGAAGATCCATTTATTTTCTATGGCTTGTCGATCACCGGGCAAGTCAACCAAAGTCCACACTTTGTTCTCATACATGGATCCCATCTCAGATTTCATGGCCTCAAACCATTTCGCGGAATCTGGGCTCATCATCGCTTCCTCATAGTTCGTAGGTTCGTCATGGTCTAGTAACATAACCTCCAGAACAGGATTACCGTACCACTCTGGTGCGGATCTTACTTTGGTTGACCTACGAGGTTCAGTAACAACTTGATCTGAAGTTCCATGATCATCATCATTAACTTCCTCACTAATTGGTGTAGGCGTCACAGGAACCGGTTTCTGTGATGAACTATTTTCCAATAAGGGAGCAGGTACAGTTACCTCATCAAGTTCTACTTTCCTCCCACTCACTTCTTTTGAGAGAAACTCCTTCTCTAGAAAGGATCCATTCTTAGCAACGAATGTCTTGCCTTCGGATCTGTGATAGAAGGTGTACCCAACTGTCTCCTTTGGGTATCCTATGAAGACACATTTCTCCGATTTGGGTTTGAGCTTATCTGGATGAAACTTTTTCACATAAGCATCGCAACCCCAAATTTTGAGAAAAACAACTTTGGTTTCTTGCCAAACCACAGTTCATAAGATGTTGTGTCAACGGATTTAGATGGTACCCTATTTAACGTGAATGCAGCTGTCTCTAATGCATAACCCCAAAACGATAGTGGTAGATCGGTAAGAGACATCATATATCGCACCATATCTAATAAAGTACAGTTACGATATTCGGACACACCATTACACTATGGTGTTCCAGGTGGCGTGAGTAGTGAAACTATTTCACATTGTTTTAACTGAAGGCCAAACTCGTAACTCAAATACTCTTCTCCACGATCAGATCGTAGAAACTTTATTTTCTTGTTACGATGATTTTCCACTTCACTCTGAAATTATATGAACTTTTCAAATGTTTCAGACTTCTGTTTCATTAAGTAGATATACCCATATCTGCTCAAATCATCTGTGAAGGTAAGAAAATAATGATACCCGCTACGAGCCTCAATATTCATCGGACCACATACATCAGTATGTATGATTTCCAACAAATCTGTTGCTTGCTCCATTGTTCCGGAGAACGGCGTTTTAGTCATCTTGCCCAAGAGGCATGGTTCGTAAGCATCAAGTGATTCATAATGAAGTGATTCCAAAATCCCGTCAGCATGGAGTTTCTTCATGCGCTTTACACCAATATGACCTCAACGGTAGTGCCACAAATAAGTTGCACTATCATTATTAACTTTGCATCTTTTGGCTTCAATATTATGAATATGTGTATCACTACGATCGAGATCTAACAAACCATTTTCATTGGGTGTATGACCATTGAAGGTTTTATTCATGTAAATAGAACAACACTTATTCTCTAACTTAAATGAATAACCGTATTGCAATAAACATGATCAAATCATATTCATGCTCAACGCAAACACCAAATAACACTTATTTAGGTTCAACACTAATCTCGAAAGAGTAGGGAGCGTGCGATGATGATCATATCAATCTTGGAACCACTTCCAACACACATCGTCACTTCACCCTTAACTAGTCTCTGTTCATTCCGCAACTCCTGTTTCGAGTTACTACTCTTAGCAACTGAACCAGTATCAAATGCTGAGGGGTTGCTATAGACACTAGTAAAGTACACATCAATAACATGTATATCCAATATACCTTTGTTCACTTTGCCATCCTTCTTATCCACCAAATACTTGGGGTAGTTCCGCTTCCAGTGACCAGTCCCTTTGCAGTAGAAGAACTTAGTCTCAAGCTAGGACCAGACTTAGGCTTCTTCACTTGAGCAGCAACTTGCTTGCCGTTTTTCTTGAAGTTCCCCTTCTTCCCTTTGCCCTTTTCTTGAAACTAGTGGTCTCATCAACCATCAATACTTGATGTTTTTCTTGATTTCTACCTTCGTCGATTTTAGCATCACGAAGAGCTCGGGAATTACTTTCGTCATCCCTTGCATACTATAGTTCATCACGAAGTTCTACTAACTTGGTGATGGTGACTAGAGAATTCTGTCAATCACTATTTTATCTGGAAGATTAACTCCCACTTGATTCAAGTGATTGTAGTACCCAGACAATCTGAACACATCCTCACTACTTGAGCTATTCTCCTCCATCTTTAGCTATAGAACTTGTTGGAGGCTTCATATCTCTCAACTCGGGTATTTGTTTGAAATATTAACTTCAACTCCTGGAACATCTCATATGGTCCATGACGTTCAAAATGTCTTTGAAGTCCCGATTCTAAGCCGTTAAGTATGGTGCACTAAACTATCAAGTAGTCATCATATTGAGCTAGCCAAACATTCATAACGTCTGCATCTGCTCTTGCAATAGGTGTGTCACCTAGCGGTGCATCAAGGACATAATTCTTCTGTGCAGCAATGAGGATAATCCTCAGATCACGGATCCAATCCGCATCTTTGCTACTAACATCTTTCAACATAATTTCTCTCTAGGAACATATCAAAAATAAACACAGGGAAGCAACAATGCGAGCTATTGATCTACAACTTAATTTGCAAATACTATCAGGACTAAGTTCATGATAAATTTAAGTTCAATTAATCATATTACTTAAGAACTCCCACTTAGATAGACATCCCTCTAATCCTCTAAGTGATCACGTGATCCATATCAACTAAACCATGTCCGAGCATCACGTGAGATGGAGTAGTTTCAACGGTGAACATCACTATGTTGATCATATCTACTATATGATTCACGCTCGACCTTTCGGTCTCCGTGTTCCGAGGCCATATCTGTTATATGCTAGGCTCGTCAAGCTTAACCTGAGTATTCCGCGTGTGCAACTGTTTTGCACGCGTTGTATTTGAACGTAGAGCCTATCACACCCGATCATCACGTGGTGTCTCAGCACGAAGAACTTTCGCAACGGTGCATACTCAGGGAGAACACTTATACTTTGATAATTTAGTGAGGGATCATCTTATAATGCTACCGTCAATCAAAGCAAGATAAGATGCATAAAAGATAAACATCACATGCAATCAATATAAGTGATATGATATGGCCATCATCATCTCGTGCTTGTGATCTCCATCTCCGAAGCACCGTCATGATCACCATCGTCACCGGCGCGACACCTTGATCTCCATCGTAGCATCGTTGTCGTCTCGCCAATTTTATGCTTCTACGACTATCGCTACCGCTTAGTGATAAAGTAAAGCATTACAGGGCGATTGCATTGCATACAATAAAGCGACAACCATATGGCTCCTGCCAGTTGCCGATAACTCGGTTACAAAACATGATCATCTCATACAATAAAATTTAGCATCATGTCTAGACCATATCACATCACAACATGCCCTGCAAAAACAAGTTAGACGTCCTCTACTTTGTTGTTGCAAGTTTTACGTGGCTGCTACTGGGCTTAGCAAGAACCATTCTTACCTACGCATCAAAACCTCAACGATAGTTTGTCAAGTTGGTGCTGTTTTAACCTTCACAAGGACCGGGCGTAGCCACACTCGGTTCAACTAAAGTTGGAGAAACCGACACCCGTCAGCCACCTCTGTGCAAAGCACGTCGGAAGAACCAGTCTCGCGTAAGCGTACGCGTAATGTCGGTCCGGGCCGCTTCATCCAACAATACCGCCAAACCAAAGTATGACATGCTGGTAAGCAGTATGACTTATATCGCCCACAACTCACTTGTGTTCTACTCGTGCATATGACATCTACGCATAAAACCATGCTCGGATGCCACTGTTGGGGAACGTAGTAATTTCAAAAAAATTTCCTACGCACACGCAAGATCATGGTGATGCATAGCAACGAGAGGGGAGAGTGTTGTCCACGTACCCTCGTAGACCGAAAGCGGAAGCGTTAACACAACGCGGTTGATGTAGTCGTACGTCTTCACGATCCGACCGATCAAGTACCGAACGCACGGCACCTCCGAGTTCAGCACACGTTCAGCTCGATGACGTCCCTCGAACTCCGATCCAGCCGAGTGTTGAGGGAGAGTTTCGTCAGCACGACGGCGTGGTGACGATGATGATGTTCTACCGACGCAGGGCTTCGCCTAAGCACCGCTACGATATTATCGAGGTGTAATATGGTGGAGGGGGGCACCGCACACGGCTAAGAGATCAATAGATCAATTGTTGTGTCTATGGGGTGCCCCCTGCCCCCGTATATAAAGGAGCAAGGGGGGAGGCGGCCGGCCAAGGAGGAGGGCGCGCCAAGGGGGAGTCCTACTCCCACCGGGAGTAGGACTCCTCCTTTCCTTGTTGGAGTAGGAGAGAAGGAAAGAGGGGGAGAGGGAGAAGGAAAAGGGGGCTGCACCCCTTGTCCAATTCGGACCAGAGGGGGGGTGCGCGCCTCCTTCCTTTTGGCCTCTCTCCTCTATTCCCGTATGGCCCAATAAGGCCCAATACTTCTCCCCGGCGAATTCCCGTAACTCTCCGGTACTCCGATAAATACCCGAATCACTCGGAACCTTTCCGAAGTCCGAATATAGTCGTCCAATATATCGATCTTTACGTCTCGGCCATTTCGAGACTCCTCGTCATGTCCCTGATCTCATCCGGGACTCCGAACTCCTTCGGTACATCAAAACACATAAACTCATAATATAACCGTCATCTAACTTTAAGCGTGCGGACCCTACGGGTTCGAGAACTATGTAGACATGACCGAGACACGTCTCCGGTCAATAACCAATAGCGGAACCTGGATGCTCATATTGGCTCCCACATATTCTACGAAGATCTTTATCGGTCAAACCGCATAACAACATACGTTGTTCCCTTTGTCATCGGTATGTTACTTGCCCGAGATTCGATCGTCGGTATCTCAATACCTAGTTCAATCTCGTTACCGGCAAGTCTCTTTACTCGTTCCGTAATACATCATCCCGCAACTAACTCATTAGTTACAATGCTTGCAAGGCTTATAGTGATGTGCATTACCGAGTGGGCCCAGAGATACCTCTCCGACAATCGGAGTGACAAATCCTAATCTCGAAATACGCCAACCCAACAAGTACCTTCGGAGACACCTGTAGAGCACCTTTATAATCACCCAGTTACGTTGTGACGTTTCGTAGCACACAAAGTGTTCCTCCGGTAAACGGGAGTTGCATAATCTCATAGTCATAGGAACATGTATAAGTCATGAAGAAAGCAATAGCAACATACTAAACGATCGAGTGCTAAGCTAACGGAATGGGTCAAGTCAATCACATCATTCTCCTAATGATGTGATCCCGTTAATCAAATGACAACTCATGTCTATGGCTAGGAAACATAACCATCTTTGATCAACGAGCTAGTCAAGTAGAGGCATACTAGTGACACTCTGTTTGTCTATGTATTCACACATGTATCAAGTTTCCGGTTAATACAATTCTAGCATGAATAATAAACATTTATCATGAAATAAGGAAATAAATAATAACTTTATTATTGCCTCTAGGGCATATTTCCTTCAGTCTCCCACTTGCACTAGAGTCAATAATCTAGTTCACATCGCCATGTGATTTAACATCAATAGTTCACATCACCATGTGATTAACACCCATAGTTCACATCGTCATGTGACCAACACCCAAAGGGTTTACTAGAGTCAGTAATCTAGTTCACATCGCTATGTGATTAACACCCAAAGAGTACTAAGGTGTGATCATGTTTTGCTTGTGAGATAATTTTAGTCAACGGGTCTGTCACATTCAGATCCGTAAGTATTTTGCAAATTTCTATGTCTACAATGCTCTGCACGGAGCTACTCTAGCTAATTGCTCCCACTTTCAATATGTATCTAGACCGAGACTTAGAGTCATCTAGATTAGTGTCAAAACTTGCATCGACGTAACCCTTTACGACGAACCTTTTGTCACTTCCATAATCGAGAAACATATCCTTATTCCACTAAGGATAATTTTGACCGCTGTCCAGTGATCTACTCCTAGATCACTATTGTACTCCCTTGCCAAAATCAATGTAGGGTATACAATAGATCTGGTACACAGCATGGCATACTTTATAGAACCTATGGCTGAGGCATAGGGAATGACTTTCATTCTCTTTCTATCTTCTGCCGTGGTCGGGCTTTGAGTCTTACTCAATTTCACACCTTGTAACACAGGCAAGAAACTCTTTCTTTGACTGTTCCATTTTGAACCACTTCAAAATCTTGTTAAGGTATGTACTCATTGAAAAAACTTATCAAGCGTCTTGATCTATCTCTATAGATCTTGATGCTCAATATGTAAGCAGCTTCACCGAGGTCTTTCTTTGAAAAACTCCTTTCAAACACTCCTTTATGCTTTGCAGAATAATTCTACATTATTTCCGATCAACAATATGTCATTCACATATACTTATCAGAAATGTTGTAGTGCTCCCACTCACTTTCTTGTAAATACAGGCTTCACCGCAAGTCTGTATAAAACTATATGCTTTGATCAACTTATCAAAGCGTATATTCCAACTCCGAGATGCTTGCACCAGTCCATAGATGGATCGCTGGAGCTTGCATATTTTGTTAGCACCTTTAGGATTGACAAAACCTTCTGGTTGCATCATATACAACTCTTATTTAATAAATCCATTAAGGAATGCAGTTTTGTTTATCCATTTGCCAGATTTCATAAAATGCGGCAATTGCTAACATGATTCGGACAGACTTAAGCATAGATACGAGTGAGAAACTCTCATCGTAGTCAACACCTTGAACTTGTCGAAAACCTTTTTGCAACAATTCTAGCTTTATAGATAGTAACACTACTATCAGCGTTCGTCTTCCTCTTGAAGATCCATTTATTTTCTATGGCTTGTCGATCACCGGGCAAGTCAACCAAAGTCCACACTTTGTTCTCATACATGGATCCCATCTCAGATTTCATGGCCTCAAACCATTTCGCGGAATCTGGGCTCATCATCGCTTCCTCATAGTTCGTAGGTTCGTCATGGTCTAGTAACATAACCTCCAGAACAGGATTACCGTACCACTCTGGTGCGGATCTTACTCTGGTTGACCTACGAGGTTCAGTAACAACTTGATCTGAAGTTCCATGATCATCATCATTAACTTCCTCACTAATTGGTGTAGGCGTCACAGGAACCGGTTTCTGTGATGAACTATTTTCCAATAAGGGAGCAGGTACAGTTACCTCATCAAGTTCTACTTTCCTCCCACTCACTTCTTTCGAGAGAAACTCCTTCTCTAGAAAGGATCCATTCTTAGCAACGAATGTCTTGCCTTCGGATCTGTGATAGAAGGTGTACCCAACTGTCTCCTTTGGGTATCCTATGAAGACACATTTCTCCGATTTGGGTTTGAGCTTATCAGGATGAAACTTTTTCACATAAGCATCGCAACCCCAAATTTTGAGAAAACAACTTTGGTTTCTTGCCAAACCACAGTTCATAAGATGTCGTGTCAACGGATTTAGATGGTACCCTATTTAACGTGAATGCAGCTGTCTCTAATGCATAACCCCAAAACGATAGTGGTAGATCGGTAAGAGACATCATATATCGCACCATATCTAATAAAGTACAGTTACGATGTTCGGACACACCATTACACTATGGTGTTCCAGGTGGCGTGAGTAGTGAAACTATTTCACATTGTTTTAACTGAAGGCCAAACTCGTAACTCAAATACTCTTCTCCACGATCAGATCGTAGAAACTTTATTTTCTTGTTACGATGATTTTCCACTTCACTCTGAAATTATATGAACTTTTCAAATGTTTCAGACTTCTGTTTCATTAAGTAGATATACCCATATCTGCTCAAATCATCTGTGAAGGTAAGAAAATAATGATACCCGCTACGAGCCTCAATATTCATCGGACCACATACATCAGTATGTATGATTTCCAACAAATCTGTTGCTTGCTCCATTGTTCCGGAGAACGGTGTTTTAGTCATCTTGCCCAAGAGGCATGGTTCGTAAGCATCAAGTGATTCATAATGAAGTGATTCCAAAATCCCGTCAGCATGGAGTTTCTTCATGCGCTTTACACCAATATGACCTCAACGGTAGTGCCACAAATAAGTTGCACTATCATTATTAACTTTGCATCTTTTGGCTTCAATATTATGAATATGTGTATCACTACGATCGAGATCTAACAAACCATTTTCATTGGGTGTATGACCATTGAAGGTTTTATTCATGTAAATAGAACAACAATTATTCTCTAACTTAAATGAATAACCGTATTGCAATAAACATGATCAAATCATATTCATGCTCAACGCAAACACCAAATAACACTTATTTAGGTTCAACACTAATCTCGAAAGTGTAGGGAGCGTGCGATGATGATCATATCAATCTTGGAACCACTTCCAACACACATCGTCACTTCACCCTTAACTAGTCTCTGTTCATTCCGCAACTCCTGTTTCGAGTTACTACTCTTAGCAACTGAACCAGTATCAAATGCCGAGGGGTTGCTATAAACACTAGTAAAGTACACATCAATAACATGTATATCCAATATACCTTTGTTCACTTTGCCATCCTTCTTATCCACCAAATACTTGGGGTAGTTCCGCTTCCAGTGACCAGTCCCTTTGCAGTAGAAGCACTTAGTCTCAGGCTTAGGACCAGACTTAGGCTTCTTCACTTGAGCAGCAACTTGCTTGCCGTTTTTCTTGAAGTTCCCCTTCTTCCCTTTGCCCTTTTCTTGAAACTAGTGGCCTCGTCAACCATCAACACTTGATGTTTTTCTTGATTTCTACCTTCGTCGATTTTAGCATCACGAAGAGCTCGGGAATTACTTTCGTCATCCCTTGCATACTATAGTTCATCACGAAGTTCTACTAACTTGGTGATGGTGACTAGAGAATTCTGTCAATCACTATTTTATCTGGAAGATTAACTCCCACTTGATTCAAGCGATTGTAGTACCCAGACAATCTGAGCACATGCTCACTACTTGAGCTATTCTCCTCCATCTTTAGCTATAGAACTTGTTGGAGGCTTCATATCTCTCAACTCGGGTATTTGCTTGAAATATTAACTTCAACTCCTGGAACATCTCATATGGTCCATGACGTTCAAAACGTCTTTGAAGTCCCGATTCTAAGCCGTTAAGCATGGTGCACTAAACTATCAAGTAGTCATCATATTGAGCTAGCCAAACGTTCATAACGTCTGCATCTGCTCCTGCAATAGGTCTGTCACCTAGCGGTGCATCAAGGACATAATTCTTCTGTGCAGCAATGAGGATAATCCTCAGATCACGGATCCAATCCGCATCTTTGCTACTAACATCTTTCAACATAATTTTCTCTAGGAACATATCAAAAATAAACACAGGGAAGCAACAACGCGAGCTATTGATCTACAACATAATTTGCAAATACTATCAGGACTAAGTTCATGATAAATTTAAGTTCAATTAATCATATTACTTAAGAACTCCCACTTAGATAGACATCCCTCTAATCCTCTAAGTGATCACGTGATCCATATCAACTAAACCATGTCCGATCATCACGTGAGATGGAGTAGTTTCAACGGTGAACATCACTATGTTGATCATATCTACTATATGATTCACGCTCGACCTTTCGGTCTCCGTGTTCCGAGGCCATATCTGTTATATGCTAGGCTCGTCAAGCTTAACCTGAGTATTCCGCGTGTGCAACTGTTTTGCACCCGTTGTATTTGAACGTAGAGCCTATCACACCCGATCATCACGTGGTGTCTCAGCACGAAGAACTTTCGCAACGGTGCATACTCAGGGAGAACACTTATACTTTGATAATTTAGTGAGGGATCATCTTATAATGCTACCGTCAATCAAAGCAAGATAAGATGCATAAAAGATAAACATCACATGCAATCAATATAAGTGATATGATATGGCCATCATCATCTTGTGCTTGTGATCTCCATCTCCGAAGCACCGTCATGATCACCATCGTCACCGGCGCGACACCTTGATCTCCATCGTAGCATCGTTGTCGTCTCGCCAATCTTATGCTTCTACGACTATCGCTACCGCTTAGTGATAAAGTAAAGCATTACAGGGCGATTGCATTGCATACAATAAAGCGACAACCATATGGCTCCTGCCAGTTGCCGATAACTCGGTTACAAAACATGATCATCTCATACAATAAAATTTAGCATCATGTCTTGACCATATCACATCACAACATGCCCTGCAAAAACAAGTTAGACGTCCTCTACTTTGTTGTTGCAAGTTTTACGTGGCTGCTACTGGGCTTAGCAAGAACCGTTCTTACCTACGCATCAAAACCTCAACGATAGTTTGTCAAGTTGGTGCTGTTTTAACCTTCGCAAGGACCGGGCGTAGCCACACTCGGTTCAACTAAAGTTGGAGAAACCGACACCCGTCAGCC
Organism: Triticum aestivum; assembly: GCF_018294505.1. Lineage (NCBI taxonomy): Eukaryota > Viridiplantae > Streptophyta > Magnoliopsida > Poales > Poaceae > Triticum > Triticum aestivum. The sequence goes on from NC_057808.1 coordinate 506,376,125, forward strand.
ACCTCTGTGCAAAGCACGTCGGAAGAACCAGTCTCGCGTAAGCGTACGCGTAATGTCGGTCCGGGCCGCTTCATCCAACAATACCGCCAAACCAAAGTATGACATGCTGGTAAGCAGTATGACTTATATCGCCCACAACTCACTTGTGTTCTACTCGTGCATATGACATCTACGCATAAAACCATGCTCGGATGCCACTGTTGGGGAACGTAGTAATTTCAAAAAATTTCCTACGCACACGCAATATCATGGTGATGCATAGCAACGAGAGGGGAGAGTGTTGTCCACGTACCCTCGTAGACCGAAAGCGGAAGCGTTAACACAACGCGGTTGATGTAGTCGTATGTCTTCACGATCCGACCGATCAAGTACCGAACGTACGGCACCTCCGAGTTCAGCACACGTTCAGCTCGATGACGTCCCTCGAACTCCGATCCAGCCGAGTGTTGAGGGAGAGTTTCGTCAGCACGACGGCGTGGTGACGATGATGATGTTCTACCGATGCAGGGCTTCGCCTAAGCACCGCTAGCTACGATACTATCGAGGTGTAATATGGTGGAGGGGGGCACCGCACATGGCTAAGAGATCAATAGATCAATTGTTGTGTCTATGGGGTGCCCCCTGCCCCCGTATATAAAGGAGCAAGGGGGGAGGCGGCCGGCCAAGGAGGAGGGCGCGACAATGGGGGAGTCCTACTCCCACCGGGAGTAGGACTCCTCCTTTCCTTGTTGGAGTAGGAGAGAAGGAAAGAGGGGGAGAGGGAGAAGGAAAAGCGGGCTGTACCCCTTGTCCAATTCGGACCAGAGGGAGGGTGCGCGCCTCCTTCCTTTTGGCCTCTCTCCTCTATTCCCGTATGGCCCAATAAGGCCCAATACTTCTCCCCGGCGAATTCCCGTAACTCTCCGGTACTCCGATAAATATCCGAATCACTCGGAACCTTTCCGAAGTCCGAATATAGTCGTCCAATATAACGATCTTTACGTCTCGGCCATTTTGAGACTCCTCGTCATGTCCCCGATCTCATCCGGGACTCCGAACTCCTTCGGTACATCAAAACACATAAACTCATAATATAACCGTCATCTAACTTTAAGCGTGCGGACCCTACGGGTTCGAGAACTATGTAGACATGACCGAGACACGTCTCCGGTCAATAACCAATAGCGGAACCTGGATGCTCATATTGGCTCCCACATATTCTACGAAGATCTTTATCGGTCAAACCGCATAACAACATACGTTGTTCCCTTTGTCATCTGGTATGTTACTTGCCCGAGATTCGATCGTCGGTATCTCAATACCTAGTTCAATCTCGTTACCGGCAAGTCTCTTTACTCGTTCCATAATACATCATCCCGCAACTAACTCATTAGTTACAATGCTTGCAAGGCTTATAGTGATGTGCATTACTGAGTGGGCCCAGAGATACCTCTCCGACAATGGAGTGACAAATCCTAATCTCGAAATACGCCAACCCAACAAGTACCTTCAGAGACACATGTAGAGCACCTTTATAATCACCCAGTTACGTTGTGACGTTTGGTAGCACACAAAGTGTTCCTCCGGTAAACGGGAGTTGCATAATCTCATAGTCACAGGAACATGTATAAGTCATGAAGAAAGCAATAGCAACATACTAAACGATCAAGTGCTAAGCTAACGGAATGGGTCAAGTCAATCACATCATTCTCCTAATGATGTGATCCCGTTAATCAAATGACAACTCATGTCTATGGCTAGGAAACTCAACCATCTTTGATTAACGAGCTAGTCAAGTAGAGGCATACTAGTGACACTATGTTTGTCTATGTATTCACACATGTATCAAGTTTCCGGTTAATACAATTCTAGCATGAATAATAAACATTTATCATGAAATAAGGAAATAAATAATAACTTTATTATTGCCTCTAGGGCATATTTCCTTCAGTCTCCCACTTGCACTAGAGTCAATAATCTAGTTCACATCGCCATGTGATTTAACATCAATAGTTCACATCACCATGTGATTAACACCCATAGTTCACATCGTCATGTGACCAACACCCAAAGGGTTTACTAGAGTCAGTAATCTAGTTCACATCGCTATGTGATTAACACCCAAAGAGTACTAAGGTGTGATCATGTTTTGCTTGTGAGATAATTTTAGTCAACGGGTCTGTCACATTCAGATCCGTAAGTGTTTTGCAAATTGCTATGTCTACAATGCTCTGCACGGAGCTACTCTAGCTAATTGCTCCCACTTTCAATATGTATCTAGACCGAGACTTAGAGTCATCTAGATTAGTGTCAAAACTTGCATCGACGTAACCCTTTACGACGAACCTTTTGTCACTTCCATAATCGAAAAACATATCCTTATTCCAGTAAGGATAATTTTGACCGCTGTCCAGTGATCTACTCCTAGATCACTATTGTACTCCCTTGCAAAACACAATGTAGGGTATACAATAGATCTGGTACACAGCATGGCATACTTTATGGAACCTATGGCTGAGTCATAGGGAATGACTTTCATTCTCTTTCTATCTTCTGCCGTGGTCGGGCTTTGAGTCTTACTCAATTTCACACCTTGTAACATAGGCAAGAAACTCTTTCTTTGACTGTTCCATTTTGAACCACTTCAAAATCTTGTTAAGGTATGTACTCATTGAAAAAACTTATCAAGCGTCTTTGATCTATCTCTATAGATCTTGATGCTCAATATGTAAGCAGCTTCACCGAGGTCTTTCTTTGAAAAACTCCTTTCAAACACTCCTTTATGCTTTGCAGAATAATTCTACATTATTTCCGATCAACAATATGTCATTCACATATACTTATCAGAAATGTTGTAGTGCTCCCACTCACTTTCTTGTAAATACAGGCTTCACCGCAAGTATGTATAAAACTATATCCTTTGATCAACTTATCAAAGCGTATATTCCAACTCCGAGATGCTTGCACCAGTCCATAGATGGATTGCTGGAGCTTGCATATTGTGTTAGCACCTTTAGGATTGACAAAACCTTCTGGTTGCATCATATAGAACTCTTATTTAATAAATCCATTAAGGAATGTAGTTTTGTTTATCCATTTGCCAGATTTCATAAAATGCGGCAATTGCTAACATGATTCGGACAGACTTAAGCATAGATACGAGTGAGAAACTCTCATCGTAGTCAACACCTTGAACTTGTCGAAAACCTTTTTGCAACAATTCTAGCTTTATAGATAGTAACACTACTATCAGCGTTCGTCTTCCTCTTGAAGATCCATTTATTTTCTATGGCTTGTCGATCACCGGGCAAGTCAACCAAAGTCCACACTTTGTTCTCATACATGGATCCCATCTCAGATTTCATGGCCTCAAACCATTTCGCGGAATCTGGGCTCATCATCGCTTCCTCATAGTTCGTAGGTTCGTCATGGTCTAGTAACATAACCTCCAGAACAGGATTACCGTACCACTCTGGTGCGGATCTTACTTTGGTTGACCTACGAGGTTCAGTAACAACTTGATCTGAAGTTCCATGATCATCATCATTAACTTCCTCACTAATTGGTGTAGGCGTCACAGGAACCGGTTTCTGTGATGAACTATTTTCCAATAAGGGAGCAGGTACAGTTACCTCATCAAGTTCTACTTTCCTCCCACTCACTTCTTTTGAGAGAAACTCCTTCTCTAGAAAGGATCCATTCTTAGCAACGAATGTCTTGCCTTCGGATCTGTGATAGAAGGTGTACCCAACTGTCTCCTTTGGGTATCCTATGAAGACACATTTCTCCGATTTGGGTTTGAGCTTATCAGGATGAAACTTTTTCACATAAGCATCGCAACCCCAAATTTTGAGAAAAACAACTTTGGTTTCTTGCCAAACCACAGTTCATAAGATGTCGTGTCAACGGATTTAGATGGTACCCTATTTAACGTGAATGCAGCTGTCTCTAATGCATAACCCCAAAACGATAGTGGTAGATCGGTAAGAGACATCATATATCGCACCATATCTAATAAAGTACAGTTACGATATTCGGACACACCATTACACTATGGTGTTCCAGGTGGCGTGAGTAGTGAAACTATTTCACATTGTTTTAACTGAAGGCCAAACTCGTAACTCAAATACTCTTCTCCACGATCAGATCGTAGAAACTTTATTTTCTTGTTACGATGATTTTCCACTTCACTCTGAAATTATATGAACTTTTCAAATGTTTCAGACTTCTGTTTCATTAAGTAGATATACCCATATCTGCTCAAATCATCTGTGAAGGTAAGAAAATAATGATACCCGCTACGAGCCTCAATATTCATCGGACCACATACATCAGTATGTATGATTTCCAACAAATCTGTTGCTTGCTCCATTGTTCCGGAGAACGGCGTTTTAGTCATCTTGCCCAAGAGGCATGGTTCGTAAGCATCAAGTGATTCATAATGAAGTGATTCCAAAATCCCGTCAGCATGGAGTTTCTTCATGCGCTTTACACCAATATGACCTCAACGGTAGTGCCACAAATAAGTTGCACTATCATTATTAACTTTGCATCTTTTGGCTTCAATATTATGAATATGTGTATCACTACGATCGAGATCTAACAAACCATTTTCATTGGGTGTATGACCATTGAAGGTTTTATTCATGTAAATAGAACAACACTTATTCTCTAACTTAAATGAATAACCGTATTGCAATAAACATGATCAAATCATATTCATGCTCAACGCAAACACCAAATAACACTTATTTAGGTTCAACACTAATCTCGAAAGAGTAGGGAGCGTGCGATGATGATCATATCAATCTTGGAACCACTTCCAACACACATCGTCACTTCACCCTTAACTAGTCTCTGTTCATTCCGCAACTCCTGTTTCGAGTTACTACTCTTAGCAACTGAACCAGTATCAAATGCCGAGGGGTTGCTATAAACACTAGTAAAGTACACATCAATAACATGTATATCCAATATACCTTTGTTCACTTTGCCATCCTTCTTATCCACCAAATACTTGGGGTAGTTCCGCTTCCAGTGACCAGTCCCTTTGCAGTAGAAGCACTTAGTCTCAAGCTTAGGACCAGACTTAGGCTTCTTCACTTGAGCAGCAACTTGCTTGCCGTTTTTCTTGAAGTTCCCCTTCTTCCCTTTGCCCTTTTCTTGAAACTAGTGGTCTCGTCAACCATCAATACTTGATGTTTTTCTTGATTTCTACCTTCGTCGATTTTAGCATCACGAAGAGCTCGGGAATTACTTTCTTCATCCCTTGCATACTATAGTTCATCACGAAGTTCTACTAACTTGGTGATGGTGACTAGAGAATTCTGTCAATCACTATTTTATCTGGAAGATTAACTCCCACTTGATTCAAGTGATTGTAGTACCCAGACAATCTGAACACATCCTCACTACTTGAGCTATTCTCCTCCATCTTTAGCTATAGAACTTGTTGGAGGCTTCAAATCTCTCAACTCGGGTATTTGTTTGAAATATTAACTTCAACTCCTGGAACATCTCATATGGTCCATGACGTTCAAAATGTCTTTGAAGTCCCGATTCTAAGCCGTTAAGTATGGTGCACTAAACTATCAAGTAGTCATCATATTGAGCTAGCCAAACATTCATAACGTCTGCATCTGCTCTTGCAATAGGTGTGTCACCTAGCGGTGCATCAAGGACATAATTCTTCTGTGCAGCAATGAGGATAATCCTCAGATCACGGATCCAATCCGCATCTTTGCTACTAACATCTTTCAACATAATTTCTCTCTAGGAACATATCAAAAATAAACACAGGGAAGCAACAACGCGAGCTATTGATCTACAACATAATTTGCAAATTACTATCAGGACTAAGTTCATGATAAATTTAAGTTCAATTAATCATATTACTTAAGAACTCCCACTTAGATAGACATCCCTCTAATCCTCTAAGTGATCACGTGATCCATATCAACTAAACCATGTCCGATCATCACGTGAGATGGAGTAGTTTCAACGGTGAACATCACTATGTTGATCATATCTACTATATGATTCACGCTCGACCTTTCGGTCTTCGTGTTCCGAGGCCATATCTGTTATATGCTAGGCTCGTCAAGCTTAACCTGAGTATTCCGCGTGTGCAACTGTTTTGCACCCGTTGTATTTGAACGTAGAGCCTATCACACCCGATCATCACGTGGTGTCTCAGCACGAAGAACTTTCGCAACGGTGCATACTCAGGGAGAACACTTATACTTTGATAATTTAGTGAGGGATCATCTTATAATGCTACCGTCAATCAAAGCAAGATAAGATGCATAAAAGATAAACATCACATGCAATCAATATAAGTGATATGATATGGCCATCATCATCTCGTGCTTGTGATATCCATCTCCGAAGCACCGTCATGATCACCATCGTCACCGGCGCGACACCTTGATCTCCATCGTAGCATCGTTGTCGTCTCGCCAATTTTATGCTTCTACGACTATCGCTACCGCTTAGTGATAAAGTAAAGCATTACAGGGCGATTGCATTGCATACAATAAAGCGACAACCATAAGGCTCCTGCCAGTTGCCGATAACTCGGTTACAAAACATGATCATCTCATACAATAAAATTTAGCATCATGTCTAGACCATATCACATCACAACATGCCCTGCAAAAACAAGTTAGACGTCCTCTACTTTATTGTTGCAAGTTTTACGTGGCTGCTACTGGGCTTAGCAAGAACCATTCTTACCTACGCATCAAAACCTCAACGATAGTTTGTCAAGTTAGTGTTGTTTTAACCTTCACAAGGACCGGGCGTAGCCACACTCGGTTCAACTAAAGTTGGAGAAACCGACACCCGTCAGCCACCTCTGTGCAAAGCACGTCGGAAGAACCAGTCTCGCGTAAGCGTACGCGTAATGTCGGTCCGGGCCGCTTCATCCAACAATACCGCCAAACCAAAGTATGACATGCTGGTAAGAAGTATGACTTATATCGCCCACAACTCACTTGTGTTCTACTCGTGCATATGACATCTACGCATAAAACCATGCTCGGATGCCACTGTTGGGGAACGTAGTAATTTCAAAAAAATTCCTACGCACACGCAATATCATGGTGATGCATAGCAACGAGAGGGGAGAGTGTTGTCCACGTACCCTCGTAGACCGAAAGCGGAAGCGTTAACACAACGCGGTTGATGTAGTCGTATGTCTTCACGATCCGACCGATCAAGTACCGAACGTACGGCACCTCCGAGTTCAGCACACGTTCAGCTCGATGACGTCCCTCGAACTCCGATCCAGCCGAGTGTTGAGGGAGAGTTTCGTCAGCACGACGGCGTGGTGACGATGATGATGTTCTACCGATGCAGGGCTTCGCCTAAGCACCGCTAGCTACGATACTATCGAGGTGTAATATGGTGGAGGGGGGCACCGCACATGGCTAAGAGATCAATAGATCAATTGTTGTGTCTATGGGGTGCCCCCTGCCCCCGTATATAAAGGAGCAAGGGGGGAGGCGGCCGGCCAAGGAGGAGGGCGCGACAATGGGGGAGTCCTACTCCCACCGGGAGTAGGACTCCTCCTTTCCTTGTTGGAGTAGGAGAGAAGGAAAGAGGGGGAGAGGGAGAAGGAAAAGCGGGCTGTACCCCTTGTCCAATTCGGACCAGAGGGAGGGTGCGCGCCTCCTTCCTTTTGGCCTCTCTCCTCTATTCCCGTATGGCCCAATAAGGCCCAATACTTCTCCCCGGCGAATTCCCGTAACTCTCCGGTACTCCGATAAATATCCGAATCACTCGGAACCTTTCCGAAGTCCGAATATAGTCGTCCAATATAACGATCTTTACGTCTCGGCCATTTTGAGACTCCTCGTCATGTCCCCGATCTCATCCGGGACTCCGAACTCCTTCGGTACATCAAAACACATAAACTCATAATATAACCGTCATCTAACTTTAAGCGTGCGGACCCTACGGGTTCGAGAACTATGTAGACATGACCGAGACACGTCTCCGGTCAATAACCAATAGCGGAACCTGGATGCTCATATTGGCTCCCACATATTCTACGAAGATCTTTATCGGTCAAACCGCATAACAACATACGTTGTTCCCTTTGTCATCTGGTATGTTACTTGCCCGAGATTCGATCGTCGGTATCTCAATACCTAGTTCAATCTCGTTACCGGCAAGTCTCTTTACTCGTTCCATAATACATCATCCCGCAACTAACTCATTAGTTACAATGCTTGCAAGGCTTATAGTGATGTGCATTACTGAGTGGGCCCAGAGATACCTCTCCGACAATGGAGTGACAAATCCTAATCTCGAAATACGCCAACCCAACAAGTACCTTCAGAGACACATGTAGAGCACCTTTATAATCACCCAGTTACGTTGTGACGTTTGGTAGCACACAAAGTGTTCCTCCGGTAAACGGGAGTTGCATAATCTCATAGTCACAGGAACATGTATAAGTCATGAAGAAAGCAATAGCAACATACTAAACGATCAAGTGCTAAGCTAACGGAATGGGTCAAGTCAATCACATCATTCTCCTAATGATGTGATCCCGTTAATCAAATGACAACTCATGTCTATGGCTAGGAAACTCAACCATCTTTGATTAACGAGCTAGTCAAGTAGAGGCATACTAGTGACACTATGTTTGTCTATGTATTCACACATGTATCAAGTTTCCGGTTAATACAATTCTAGCATGAATAATAAACATTTATCATGAAATAAGGAAATAAATAATAACTTTATTATTGCCTCTAGGGCATATTTCCTTCAATTAGGACTATTGCAGAAGGCATACTTTGAGAGAGTACTAAAGAAATACAATATGCATAAGTGAACTTCCTCATCTGCCCCCATAGTCAAGGCTGATAGTTTGGGACATACCAATGTCCAAGGACAAAAATGAAACTGATCAGATGAAGTCGGTTCTTTATGCTTCAGCTGTCGGAAGCATCATGTATGCTCAAGTATGTACACACCTTGACTTATCTTTCGTCAACATGATGCTTGGCAGATTTCATTCTAATCCAGGACCGAACCACTGAAAGGCCGCAAAGAAAGTCTTGCATTATATGCATGCTACTAAAAAATTTCATGCTTATACATAGTAAGTCTGACAACCTGGAAGTTATTGGTTACTCAGACTCTGATCTTGCCCGGTGTATGGATAGTAAGAAATCCATGTCAGGTTATGTATTCACACTCGCTGGAGGAGCCATATCGTGGAAAAGCTCTAAGCAAACAATAGTTGCCTCACCTACGATGTAGGCAGAATATATAGCATGTTTTGAGGCCACTGGACAGGTTGTATGGCTAAAGAATTTCCTTCTCGGACTTAAAGTCGTTCACATCATTTTGAAATCACTGACATTGTACTGCAATAATGAACTCGCAATTTTCTATGCAAATAACAACAAGTCAAGTGTTGCTGCCTAGCACATTAACATAAAGTATCGTGTTGCTCAACACAGAATCCAAGATCAAACTATTAATGTTAAGCATATCAGTACGACAAGTATGCTTGCGGATCCACTTACTAAAGGCTTACCCCCCCCCCCAATATTTTTCGTGATCATGTAGCCGGCATGGGTTGAATGAAATCCTTTTGATCCTGGAATTATGGGACCGCTAATATAAACCACTCTCATTAAGTAAAATGTTTTCCATTTCGAAATAGGATGTGTGCTATGATTATTGAGGTTCAATGGACTTCCATCGGCAGTTGTAACACCTTACTCTAGTATATCATTCCTATGGAGAATGGGCAAAAGGTATTGAGCCTAACAATTAAGGACGAGAATGTTGGTATTGATCTAAGGCCCAATGGGCCAAAGAGATAAAGCAGAAGATAAGTTAAATTAAGGAGAGGAGGTCACTAACCAATGTTCGTGCCCCCTCGACCCCAACTAACGTGCCCTGATCGGGGGCGACCTAAACCAGCATGATTTAGGTCCCATGATTGCCAGCGCCACATATAAAGAGGGCTGGCAGCTTGCCACGCACGATCTGACATCTTCACGTGCGACTACTCTGTCCTCCTAAATCCCAAAAACCTAATCCGATTTGGGCGGAGCGTTGTGCGACAAGAAGGCATTCTCCTACCTCTGTTTCGGTGCCAGGGCAGTGCCGCTGGCGCCCGAAGGGATGCCGCTACATACTGCGATCATCTGCATCAAGACTGCATCAATCAGGCACGGGACTTCGCATCGACTACACCAATGACTGCTCCCATAGGTGGTAGGATCGTAATCCATCTCTCTGATCTAATGACTAGGCTTAAGACTCAATCACGCCAATCCTACTGGATTGATTCTATCATTGCTAAATTTAATTTTGGCATATGTAGAATCGTGGTTTATTTTGCACTAGTGTATCCACAGAAAATCGGAGCTAAATAGGCTTTGGAATGATGTTACATCCAAGTTTGTGGAGCACGGAACTACCAGATTCGTGTCACGCTTAGCGGAAAACCACCACTTCACGATTCGTGGCACACTTCACCGAACCAAAAATTTAACAGTGGCAAAAAACACTCATGAAAAATTCTAAGTGTGTTGCTGACGTCACTAATTGGCCGGACCCGCCGGTCAGGCTGAGTTGAAAAAAACCCTGCCACATAGACAAATTGATTTGGTCTTCTTCTTTCTCATCCCCTCTCTATACTTGACATTTCATCAAACACCACATAAGAAAGTTAGCCTCAAGATGGATTGATCCCGTGGGGCTGATGCTGGACGAGTACAACCTTGTACACCATGGTCAAGATGCTGCCCCTCGCAGTGACGAGCTCGGGGCAGAGCACCCCATTCGTCGATACTAGATCGGCAACGCGCCTTGGCGCGAGGGTGCCGGTCCAACCGACATGGCCAAGCGGTGGAAGATCAAACCACATGATGCATTAGCAAAAAGCATTAGAAAGAAAGCGTGATGCACAACCGACTTTTTTGTTCAAGGGAAAGAATAAATATTCCAAGTTCAACAAAGTGATGAGGTTATAAAAACTAACCCGCCCCAGAAGTAATGCAACATCAAGTTCAATGCAGTAATGAGAATACAAAACCTAATTAGCTAACATTAAGTTGAGTAACACAAGCGGGAACATAAGAGAGCAAAAGCCAACAGTGGCAATGGAGGCGATAAAACTACGAAGCCATAGTTATGCATAGTAATAGATAGCTTGGTTCAACTGCCTCCATGAGTGCCATTCCATATGAATCTGGTGTGAATAGTTTGTAAGATAGATGACCACATAATGGTTTTGTATAAAAATGCACTTGTGATTTCCTTCTAAAGCATATGTACAGTGAACGATGGTGTCCCCTTCGAATCTTGAAGGCGAACCAATTGGTATTATGGCCCTCTTATCCGTAGGAAAATGTTCCATAGTAGGAGTTGGCCTGGAAATGAGCGACGGAAAATAATTAGTGTATTTTTGAGTGACATTCGCAAACATGACTTCATTTCTTAATCATGAAATACAGAAAACTTTGTTGATCCCGTTATAAAACACGATTTATCAAGAAGAGTATGCCCAGCTTTCAATTTGAGACCTCCTGAGCAAATATATTAGCAACATTAGCATGAGAATTATATATCTTTAGGAATTTCAATGATGGTGATGCCTACACCACATGAACTAAATTATAGTGGTAGAATAGGACCAGTGTATTTTTGCTAATAATGAGACTTCTTTCTGTTAAAGGTGCTAAACACCTGTTGTTAATAAATAACAGTCCTGTACTCGAAAAGACTTTTAATGTCTTCCATTAAAATCATCACTAAGAAGGCTAGGTTGAGATACAAATTTTGAAGTACACAATATAACAGAAATACAAAACATGATATGAAACATTAATTTCTGATATGTGATGGAAAACACTAATTTAGAAGATATGAGCTAAAAACCTGGCAATGGCTTTGGTGGTCAACAAACCAAGACTAATGTCTAAAACAACCATGGACACAGAAAGACAAATCACGAACCAAGTGTCTTAATTCGATGCAAATTTAAAGCCTCTTATATTGTATCCATATGAATCCATTTTTAGATGACAAACAACAAACCATGGCAATAGAATACTACCTCTGTATCAAAATATAAGACATTTGTGAGGCTTAGATTGAACCTAAAAAACATCTTATTTATGATACTTAGGGAGTAGTAAGCTGTTGGAAATATGCCCTAGAGGCAATAATAAATGGTTATTATTATATTTCCTTGTTCATGATAATTGTCTATTGTTCATGCTATAACTGTGTTATCCGGAAATCGTAATACATGTGTGAATACATAGACCAGAACGTGTCCCTAGTAAGCCTCTAGTTAACTAGCTCGTTGATCAACAGATAGTCATGGTTTCCTGACTATGGACATTGGATGTCATTGATAACGGGATCACATCATTAGGAGAATGATGTGATGGACAAGACCCAATCCTAAGCATAGCACAAAAGATCGTGTAGTTCGTTTGCTAGAGCTTTTCCAATGTCAAGTATCATTTCCTTAGACCATGAGATCGTGCAACTCCCGGATACCGTAGGAGTGCTTTGGGTGTACCAAACGTCGCAACGTAACTGGGTGACTATAAAGGTGCACTACGGGTATCTCCGAAAGTGTCTGTTGAGTTGGCACGGATCGAGACTGGGATTTGTCACTCCGTATGACAGAGAGGTATCTCTGGGCCCACTCGGTAATGCATCATCATAATGAGCTCAATGTGAGTAAGGAGTTAGCCACGGGATCATGCATTACGGTATGAGTAAAGTGACTTGCCGGTAACGAGATTGAACAAGGTATTGGGATACCGACGATCGAATCTCGGGCAAGTAACGTACCGATTGACAAAGGGAATTGTATACAAGATTGATTGAATCCTCGACATCGTGGTTCATCCGATGAGATCATCGTGGAACATGTGGGAGCCAACATGGGTATCCAGATCCCGCTGTTGGTTATTGATCGGAGAGGCGTCTCGGTCATGTCTGCATGTCTCCCGAACCCGTAGGGTCTACACACTTAAGGTTCGGTGACGCTAGGGTTGTAGAGATATTCGTATGCGGAAACCCAAAAGTTGTTCGGAGTCCCGGATGAGATCCCGGACGTCACGAGGAGTTCCGGAATGGTCCGGAGGTGAAGAATTATATATAGGAAGTCCAGTTTCGGCCACCGGGAAAGTTTTGGGGGTTATCGGTATTGTACCGGGACCACCGGAAGGGTCCCGGGGGTCCACCGGGTGTGGCCACCTATCCCGGAGGGCCCCATGGGCTGAAGTGGGAGGGGAACCAGCCCCTGGTGGGCTGGTGCGCCCCCCATGGGCCTCCCCCTGCGCCTAGGGTTGGAAACCCTGGGGGTGGGGGGCGCCCCACCTGACTTGGGGGGGGGGGGTTTCCCCCCTTGGCCGCCACCCCCTGTAGATGGGATCCCAGGGGCCGGCGCCCCCCTAGGGGGCCTATATAAAGGGGGGAGGGAGGGCTGCGGTACCCTAGCCCCTGGCGCCTCCCTCTCCCTCCCGTGACACCTCTCCCTCCCGCTTGCGCTTGGCGAAGCCCTGCCGGGATCCCCGCTACTTCCACCACCACGCCGTCGTGCTGCTGGATCTCCATCAACCTCTCCTTCCCCCTTGCTGGATCAAGAAGGAGGAGACGTCGCTGCTCCGTACGTGTGTTGAACGCGGAGGTGCCGTCCGTTCGGCACTCGGTCATCGGTGATTTGGATCACGACGAGTACGACTCCATCGACCCGTTCACTTGAACCCTTCCGCTCGCGATCTACAAGGGTATGTAGATGCACTCCTTCCCTCTCGTTGCTAGTAGACTCCATAGATGGATCTTGGTGATGCGTAGAAAATTTTAAAATTCTGCAACGATCCCCAACAGTGGCATCATGATCCAGGCCTATGCGTAGTTACTATGCACGAGTAGAACACAAAGCAGTTGTGGGCGTAGATGTTGTCAATTTTTCTTTCCACTACTAGTCTTATCTTGTTTCGGCGGTATTGTGGGATGAAGCGGCCCGGACCGACCTTACACATACGCTTACGTGAGACAGGTTCCACCGACTGACATGCACTAGTTGCATAAGGTGGCTAGCGGGTGTCTGTCTCTCCCACTTTAGTCGGAACGGATTCGATGAAAAGGGTCCTTATGAAGGGTAAATAGAAATTGGCATATCACGTTGTGGTTTTACGTAGGTAAGAAACGTTCTTGCTAGAAACCTATAGAAGCCACGTAAAAAAACTTGCAACAACAATTAGAGGACGTCTAACTTGTTTTTGTAGCATGTGCCTTGTGATGTGATATGGCCAGAAGATGTGATGAATGATATATGTGATTGATCATATTCTTGTAATAGGAATCACGACTTGCATGTCGATGAGTATGACAACCGGCAGGAGCCATAGGAGTTGTCTTTATTTTTTTGTATGACCTGCGTGTCATTGAATAACGCCATGTAAATTACTTTACTTTATTGCAAAACGCGTTAGCCATAGAAGTAGAAGTAATCGTTGGTGTGACAACTTCATGAAGACACGATGATGGAGATCATGATGATGGAGATCATGGTGTCATGCCGGTGACGAAGATGATCATGGCGTCCCGAAGATGGAGATCAAAGGAGCAAAATGATATTGGCCATATAATGTCACTATTTGATTACATGTGATGTTTATCATGTTTTGCATCTTATTTGCTTAGAACGACGGTAGTAAGTAAGATGATCCCTTATAATAATTTCAAGAAAGTGTTCCCCCTAACTGTGCACTGTTGCGAAGGTTCGTTGTTTCGAAGCACCACGTGATGATCGGGTGTGATATATTCTAACGTTAGCATACAACGGGTGTTGACGAGCCTAGCATGTACAGACATGGCCTCGGAACACACGCAATACACTTAGGTTGACTTGACGAGCTTAGCATGTACAGACATGGCCTCGGAACACGGAAGACCGAAAGGTCGAGCATGAGTCGTATAGAAGATACGATCAACATGGAGATGTTCACCGATCTTGACTAGTCCGTCTCACATGATGATCGGACACGGCCTAGTTAACTCGGATCATGTTTCACTTAGATGACTAGAGGGATGTCTATCTGAGTGGGAGTTCATTGAATAATTTGATTAGATGAACTTAATTATCATGAACTTAGTCTAAAATCTTTACAATATGTCTTGTAGATCAAATGGCCCGCGTTGTCCTCAACTTCAACGCGTTCCTAGAGAAAACCAAGCTGAAAGATGATGGCAGCAACTATACGGACTGGGTCCGGAACCTGAGGATCATCCTCATAGCTGCCAAGAAAGATTATGTCCTAGAAGCACCGCTAGGTGAAGCACCCATCCCAGATAACCAAGACGTTATGAACGCTTGGCAATCATGTGCTGATGATTACTCCCTCGTTCAGTGCGGCATGGTTTATAGCTTAGAACCGGGGCTCCAAAAGCGTTTTGAGAAACATGGAGCATATGAGATGTTCGAAGAGCTGAAAATGGTTTTCCAAGCTCATGCCCGGGTCGAGAGATATGAAGTCTCCGACAAGTTCTTCAGTTGTAAAATGGAGGAAAATAGTTCTGTCAGTGAGCACATACTCAGAATGTCTGGGTTACACAACCACTTGTCTCAGCTGGGAGTTAATCTCCCGGATGACGCGGTCATTGACTGAATCCTTCAGTCGCTTCCACCAAGCTACAAGAGCTTTGTGATGAACTTCAATATGCAGGGGGTGGAAAAGACCATTCCTGAGGTATATTCAATGCTGAAATCAGCGGAGGTGGAGATCAAAAAGGAACATCAAGTGTTGATGGTGAATAAAACCACTAAGTTCAAGAAAGGCAAGGGCAAGAAGAACTTCAAGAAGGACGGAAAGGGAGTTGCCGCGCCCGGTAAGCCAGTTGCCGGGAAGAAGTCAAAGAATGGACCCAAGCCTGAGACTGAGTGCTTTTATTGCAAGGGAAGTGGTCACTGGAAGCGGAACTGCCCCAAATACTTAGCGGACAAGAAGGCCGGCAATACCAAAGGTATATGTGATATACATGTAATTGATGTGTACCTTACCAGTACTCGTAGTAGCTCCTGGGTATTTGATACCGGTGCGGTTGCTCATATTTGTAACTCAAAACAGGAGCTGCGGAATAAGCGGAGACTGGCGAAGGACGAGGTGACGATGCGCGTCGGGAATGGTTCCAAGGTCGATGTGATCGCCGTCGGCACGCTACCTCTGCATTTACCTACGGGATTAGTTTTAAACCTCAATAATTGTTATTTAGTGCCAGCTTTGAGCATGAACATTGTATCTGGATCTCGTTTAATTCTAGATGGCTACTCATTTAAATCCGAGAATAATGGTTGTTCTATTTATATGAGAGATATGTTTTATGGTCATGCCCCGCTGGTCAATGGTTTATTCTTGATGAATCTCGAACGTGATGTTACACATATTCATAGTGTTAATACCAAAAGATGTAAAGTTGATAACGATAGTCCCACATACTTGTGGCACTGCCGCCTTGGTCACATTGGTGTCAAACGCATGAAGAAGCTCCATGCAGATGGACTTTTGGAGTCTCTTGATTACGAATCATTTGACACGTGCGAACCATGCCTCATGGGTAAGATGACCAAGACTCCGTTCTCCGGAACAATGGAGCGAGCAACCAACTTATTGGAAATCATACATACTGATGTGTGTGGTCCAATGAGTGTTGAGGCTCGCGGTGGCTATCGTTATGTTCTCACTCTCACTGATGATTTAAGTAGATATAGGTATGTCTACCTAATGAAACACAAGTCTGAAACCTTTGAAAGTTCAAGGAATTTCAGAGTGAGGTTGAGAATCAACGTGACAGGAAAATAAAGTCCGTGCGATCAGATCGTGGAGGAGAATATTTAAGTCATGAATTTGGCACACACTTAAGGAAATGTGGAATCGTTTCACAACTCACGCCGCCTGGAACACCTCAGCGAAATGGTGTGTCCGAACGTCGTAATCGCACTCTATTGGATATGGTGCGATCTATGATGTCTCTTACCGATCTACCGCTCTCATTTTGGGGCTATGCTTTAGAGACTGCCGCGTTCACTTTCAATAGGGCTCCGTCGAAATCCGTTGAGACGACACCGTATGAATTATGGTTTGGGAAGAAACCTAAGCTGTCGTTTCTAAAAGTTTGGGGATGCGATGCTTATGTCAAGAAACTTCAACCTGAAAAGCTCGAACCCAAGTCGGAAAAATGCGTCTTCATAGGATACCCCAAGGAAACCATTGGGTATACCTTCTACCTCAGATCCGAAGGCAAGATCTTTGTTGCCAAGAACGGGTCCTTTCTGGAAAAAGAGTTTCTCTCGAAAGAATTAAGTGGGAGGAAAGTGGAACTTGATGAGGTGATAGTCACCCCTTCCGAACCGGAAAGTAGCGCAGCGCGGGAAGATGTTCCTGTGGTGCCTACACCGACTGGGGAGGAAGTTAATGATGATGATCATGAAGCTTCGGATCAAGTTACTACTGAACTTCGTAGGTCCACAAGGACACGTTCCGCACCAGAGTGGTACGGCAATCCTGTCCTGGAAATCATGTTGTTAGACAACGGTGAACCTTCGAACTATGAAGAAGCGATGGCGGGCCCGGATTCTGACAAATGGCTAGAAGACATGAAATCCGAGATAGGATCCATGTATGAAAACGAAGTATGGACTTTGACTGACTTGCCCGATGATCGGCGAGCCATAGAAAATAAACGGATCTTTAAGAAGAAGACAGACGCGGATGGTAATGTGACCATCTATAAGGCTCGACTTGTCGCTAAGGGTTATCGACAAGTTCAAGGGGTTGACTACGATGAGACTTTCTCACCCGTAGCGAAGCTGAAGTCCGTCCGAATCATGTTAGCAATTGCCGCATTCTATGATTATGAGATATGGCAAATGGACGTCAAAACGGCATTCCTTAACGGCTTTCTTAAGGAAGAATTGTATATGATGCAGCCGGAAGGTTTTGTCGATCCTAAGGATGCTAACAAGGTATGCAAGCTCCAGCGCTCCATCTATGGGCTGGTGCAAGCATCTCGGAGTTGGAACATTCGTTTTGATGAGATGATCAAAGCGTTTGGGTTTACACAGACTTATGGAGAAGCCTGTGTTTACAAGAAAGTGAGTGGGAGCTCTGTAGCATTTCTCTTATTATATGTGGATGACATACTATTGATGGGAAATGATATAGAATTCTTGGAAAGTATAAAGGCCTATTTGAATAAGTGTTTTTCAATGAAGGACCTTGGAGAAGCTGCTTATATATTAGGCATCAAGATCTATAGAGATAGATCAAGATGCCTCATTGGTCTTTCACATAGTACGTACCTTGACAAGATATTGAAGAAGTTCAATATGGATCAGTCCAAGAAAGGGTTCTTTCCTGTATCGCAAGGTGTGCAATTGAGCACGGCTCAATGCCCGACCACGGCAGAAGATAGAGAAAAGATGAGTGTCATCCCCTATGCCTCGGCCATAGGGTCTATTATGTATGCCATGCTGTGTACCAGACGTGATGTAAACCTTGCCGTAACTTTGGTAGGAAGGTACCAAAGTAATCCCGGCATGGAACACTGGACAGCGGTTAAGAATATCCTGAAGTACCTGAAGAGGACTAAGGATATGTTTCTCGTTTATGGAGGTGACGAAGAGCTCGTCGTAAAGGGTTACGTCGACGCTAGCTTCGACACAGATCTGGATGACTCGAAGTCACAAACCGGATACGTGTATATTTTGAATGGAGGGGCAGTAAGCTGGTGCAGTTGCAAGCAAAGCATCGTGGCGGGATCTACATGTGAAGCGGAGTACATGGCAGCCTTAGAGGCAGCGCAAGAAGCAATCTGGATGAAGGAGTTCATTACCGACCTAGGGGTGATTCCCAATGCGTCGGGCCCGATGACTCTCTTCTGTGACAACACTGGAGCTATTGCCCTTGCCAAGGAGCCCAGGGTTCACAGGAAGACCAGGCATATCAAGCGTCGCTTCAACTCCATTCGTGAAAGTGTTCAAAATGGAGACATAGATATTTGTAAAGTACATACGGACCTGAATGTAGCAGATCCGTTGACTAAACCTCTCCCTAGAGCAAAACATGATTACCACCAGAACTCTATGGGTGTTCGATTCATCACAATGTAACTAGATTATTGACTCTAGTGCAAGTGGGAGACTGTTGGAAATATGCCCTAGAGGCAATAATAAATGGTTATTATTATATTTCCTTGTTCATGATAATTGTCTATTGTTCATGCTATAATTGTGTTATCCGGAAATCGTAATACATGTGTGAATACATAGACCACAACGTGTCCCTAGTAAGCCTCTAGTTGACTAGCTCGTTGATCAACAGATAGTCATGGTTTCCTGACTATGGACATTGGATGTCATTGATAACGAGATCACATCATTAGGAGAATGATGTGATGGACAAGACCCAATCCTAAGCATAGCACAAAAGATCGTGTAGTTCGTTTGCTAGAGCTTTTCCAATGTCAAGTATCATTTCCCTAGACCATGAGATCGTGCAACTCCCGGATACCGTAGGAGTGCTTTGGGTGTACCAAACGTCACAACGTAACTGGGTGACTATAAAGGTGCACTACGGGTATCTCCGAAAGTGTCTGTTGAGTTGGCACGGATCG
Organism: Triticum aestivum; assembly: GCF_018294505.1. Classification (NCBI taxonomy): domain Eukaryota; kingdom Viridiplantae; phylum Streptophyta; class Magnoliopsida; order Poales; family Poaceae; genus Triticum; species Triticum aestivum. The sequence goes on from NC_057808.1 coordinate 506,395,775, forward strand.
AGACTGGGATTTGTCACTCCGTATGACGGAGAGGTATCTCTGGGCCCACTCGGTAATGCATCATCATAATGAGCTCAATGTGACTAAGGAGTTAGCCACGGGATCATGCATTACGGTACGAGTAAAGTGACTTGCCGGTAACGAGATTGAACAAGGTATTGGGATACCGACGATCGAATCTCGGGCAAGTAACGTACCGATTGACAAAGGGAATTGTATACAGGATTGATTGAATCCTCGACATCGTGGTTCATCCGATGAGATCATCGTGGAACATGTGGGAGCCAACATGGGTATCCAGATCCCGCTGTTGGTTATTGACCGGAGAGGCGTCTCGGTCATGTCTGCATGTCTCCCGAACCCGTAGGGTCTACACACTTAAGGTTCGGTGACGCTAGGGTTGTAGAGATATTAGTATGCGGAAACCCGAAAGTTGTTTGAAGTCCCGGATGAGATCCCAGACGTCACGAGGAGTTCCGGAATGGTCTGGAGGTGAAGAATTATATATAGGAAGTCCAGCTTCGGCCACCGGGAAAGTTTCGGGGGTTATCGGTATTGTACCGGGACCACCGGAAGGGTCCCGGGGGTCCACCGGGTGGGGCCACCTATCCTGGAGGGCCCCATGGGCTGAAGTGGGAGGGGAACCAGCCCCTGGTGGGCTGGTGCACCCCCCATGGGCCTCCCCCTGCGCCTAAGGTTGGAAACCCTGGGGGTGGGGGGCGCCCCACCTG